>NC_052086.1:73407704-73487704 GCF_015852505.1 Tachyglossus aculeatus
TAATCAATTGATTGACCTACCTTATTATTAGAACGGTGCTTGGCAGATTAAAGGCGCCTAACAAATACGACAACTAGTTCATTCATTCATTCAATTCATTCAATCGTATTTATTGAGCACTTACTGTGTGCGGAGCACTGTACTAAGCGCTTGGGAAGTACAAGTTGGAAACACATAGAGACCGTCCCTACCCAACAACGAGCTCACGGTCTAGAGGAACAGACAGACATTAATACAAATAGATAAAACAATCAATTACAGATATCTACGAATAGATACATATGTGCTGTGGGGAGTCATTCATTCAATCGCATTTATTGAGCGCTTACTGTGTGCGGAGCACTGTATTAAGCGCTTGGGAAGTACACGTTGGCAACATATAGAGACGGTCCCTACCCAACAACGAGCTCACGGACTAGAGGGGGAGACAGACATTAATACAAATAGATAAAACAATCAATTACAGATATATACAGATAGATACATATGTGCTGTGGGGAGTCATTCATTCAATCGCATTTATTGAGCGCTTACTGTGTGCTGAGCACTGTACTAAGCGCTTGGGAAGTACAAGTTGGCAACATATAGAGACGGTCCCTACCCAACAACGAGCTCACGGACTAGAGGGGGAGACAGACATTAATACAAATAGATAAAACAATCAATTACAGATATATACAGATAGATACATATGTGCTGTGGGGAGTCATTCATTCAATCACATTTATTGAGCGCTTACTGTGTGCGGAGCACTGTACTAAGCGCTTGGGAAGTACAAGTTGGCAACATATAGAGACGGTCCCTACCCAACAACGAGCTCACGGACTAGAGGGGGAGACAGACATTAATACAAATAGATAAAACAATCAATTACAGATATATACAGATAGATACATATGTGCTGTGGGGAGTCATTCATTCAATCACATTTATTGAGCGCTTACTGTGTGCGGAGCACTGTACTAAGCGCTTGGGAAGTACAAGTTGGAAACATATAGAGATGGTCCCTACCCAACAACGAGCTCACGGTCTAGAGGGAGAGACAGACATTAATACAAATAGATAAAACAATCAATTACAGATATCTACAAATAGATACATATGTGCTGTGGGGAGTCATTCATTCAGTCGCATTTATTGAGCGCTTACTGTGTGCAGAGCACTGTACTAAGCACTTGGGAAGTGCAAGTTGGCAACATATAGAGACAGTCCCTACCCAACAACGAGCTCACGGACTAGAGGGCTCACGGACTACATACACCTGTATATATGTATATATGTTTGTACATATTTATTACTCTATTTACTTATTTATTTTACTTGTACATATCTATTCTATTTATTTTATTTTGTTAGTATGTTTGGTTTTTTTTTTTCTCTGTCTCCCCCTTTTAGACTGTGAGCCCAATGTTGGGCAGGGACTGTCTCTATATGTTGCCAATTTGTACTTCCCAAGCGCTTAGTACAGTGCTCTGCACATAGTAAGCGCTCAATAAATATGATTGATTGATTGATTGATAGAGGGGGAGGCGGACATTAATACAAATAGATAAAACAATCAATTACAGATATATACAGATAGAAACATGTGCTGTGAGGAGTCATTCATTTTAGTTCTATCCATCGGTCATATTTGTGAGCACTCACTGTGTATAGAGAGCACTTTTCTAAGCAGTTGGGAGAGCACAATATAACCGAGTTGTTAAACCCCTTCTTTGCTCACAGAAAGCTGTAAAAAGCCATGTGGGGTGACATAACCAAACATCTTTGGCTTAGCAGAAAATTCATTCAGTCATATTTATTAAGTGCTTACTGTGTGCAGAGCACTGTACTAAGGTCTTGGGAAAGTACAATACAGCAATAAAGAGAGACAATCCTTGACCGCAAGGAGCTCACAGTCTAGAGAGGCTGGGGAGGCGGACATGAATACAAATAAGCAGGCATAGATATAAAAGTAAATCACTTCTTGAATACAAAAGGGTCTCGATGTGGCTGCCTAAAGCCTGGATGCACTTTTGTATATATTTATATACAGCACAGTAAGAAGCTGCACGGCGTAGTGGCTAGAGCATGGGCCTGGGAGTTGGAAGGTCATGAGTTCTAATCCTGACTCTGCCACGTATCTGCTGTTTTTACCTTGGGCAAGTCACTTCACTTCTCTAGGCCTCAGTTACCTCATCTGTAAAACGGGGATTGAGACTGTGAGCCCCACACGGGACAGGGACTGTGTCCAACCTGAGTTGCTTGGATCCACCCCAGCGCTTAGTACAGTGCCTGGCACCCTTCAAAGCCCTACTGAGAGCTCACTTTCTCCAGGAGCTCTTCCCAGACTGAGCCCCCTCCTTCCTCTCCCCCTCCTACCCCCCGCCGTACCTCTTTCCCCTCCCCACAGCACCTGTATATATGCTTGTACATTATTTATTACTCTATTTTACTTGTACAGATTTACTATTCTATTTATTTTATTTTGTTAATATGCTATGTTTTGTTGTCTGTCTCCCCCTTCTAGACTGTGAGCCCGCTGTTGGGTAGGGACCATCTCTATATGTGGCCAACTTGTACTTCCCAAGCGCTTAGTACAGTGCTCTGCACACAGTAAGCGCTCAATAAATATGGTTGAATGAATGAATAGAAACCACTTAACAAATACCATAATAATAATAATATAGCATAGCACCTAAGTATATATATATATATATAATATATATATACACAATTCTATTTCTTTATATTTATGCCTGTTTACTTGTATTGATGTCTGTCTCTCTGCCTCTAGACTGTGAGCTCCTTGGTTACCAACTTGTACTTCCCAAGCACTTAGTACAGTGCTCTGCGCACAGTAAGTGCTCAATAAATACGATTGATTGTGAGCAAGGACTGTCTCTGTTTATTTGTTGCATTGTACTTTTCAAGAGCTTAGCACCACACTGTACTGTTCTAAGCACTGGGGTAGATACAAGGTAATCAGATTGTCCCACAGTCTTCATCACCATTTGACAGATGAGGGAACTGGGGCACAGAGAAATTAAGTGACTTGCCCAAGGTTGCACAGTTGACAACTTGCAGCGCTGGGACTAGAACCCACGACCATCATTATTATTATTATTATTATCATTATCTGTGGCCAAATTGTCCTTTCTGAGCATTTAGTCCAGTGGTCTGCACACAGTCAGTGTGGAAGGAAGGAAGGAAGGAAGGGAAAGGAAAGGAAAAGAAAGGAAAGGAGGAAAGGGGGGAAGAGGAAGGGAAGGGAAGGACAGGAAAGGAAAGGGAAGGAAGGAAGGGAAAGGAAGGGAAGGGAAGGAAAGGAAGGGAAGGAAGGAAGGGAAAGGAAGGGAAGGAAAGGAAGGAAGGGAAAGGAAGGGAAGGAAAGGAAGGAAGGGAAAGGAAGGGAAGGAAAGGAAGGGAAGGAAAGGAAGGGAAGGAAAGGAAAGGAAGGAGATGGAAAGGGAGGAGAAGGAAAGGAAAGGAAAGGAAAGGAAAGGGAAGGAAGGAAAGGAAAGGAAAGAAGCAGAAGGAATGGAAGGAAAGGGAAAGAAAGGGAAGGAGGGGAAGGAAAGAAGGAAAGGAAAGGAAAGGAAAGGAAAGGAAAGGAAAGGAAAGGAAAGGAAGGAGAAGGAAAGGGAAGGAAAGGAAGGAGAAGGAAGGACAGGAAAGGAAAGGAAAGAAGGAGAAGGAAGGAAAGGGAAGGAAGGAAATGAAGGAGAAGCAGAAGGAGAGGAAAGGAAAGGAAAGGAAAGGAAAGGAAAGGAAAGGAAAGGAAGGAGAAGGACAGGGAAGGGAAGGAAAGGAAGGGAAGGGAAGGGAAGGGAAGGGAAGGGAAGGAAGGGAAGGAAAGGAAAGGAAAGGAAGGGAGGAGAAGGAAGGAAAGGAAAAAAGGAGAAGGAAGGGAAGGAAAGGGTAGGCAGGGAAGGAGAATGAAAGGAAGGGAAGGAGAAGGAAAGGAAAGGAAAGGAGAGGAAAGAAAAAAGGAAAGGAAAGGAAAGGAAGGGAAAGGAAGGGAAAGGAAAGGAAAGGAAGGAAGGCGAAGGAAGGGACGGGACGGGACGGGACGGGACGGGACGGGAAGGGAAGGGAAGGGAAGGGAAGGGAAGGGAAGGGAAGGGAAAGGAAAGGAAAGGAAAGGAAAGGAAAAAAAGGTGGTGGGGGGGCAAGGCATTTGCGGGCGGCGGGGTCGAGGGCAGAGGCGGTCCGGCAGGGGGCGCTGTGGGCTTCCGACGGCGCCCCTCTAGCCGTGGTCGGCGTCGTCGTCTCGGTGGTGTGGGTGGGCCGGGCGGGGGAGGCGGAAGGGCAGGCCCGGCCCGCTCCGCTCGCGTCCGGTCCGGTACGGTCCGGTCGGGTTCTGTCCGGTTCGTTCCGGTCCGGTCCGGTCGGGTCCGGTCCGGTGGGCGGTTGTGATGTCGGCGCTGCTGTCGTACGAGAGCGAGCAGGTGGTGGAGCTGTGTGAGTGCGACGGGCTGCTGGTGGGCGCCCGCGGGCTGGGCCTCCCCCGCCTGCTCCGCCACTTCCTGCGGCTGCACTGCCACCCGGCCTGCCTCCTCCTCGTCCTCAACACCCGACACCACGACCAGGTACGGACGGCGGGGGGGGGGGGGGGGGGGACACGGAGTCACGCGGCTGGCAGAGGCAGGACCTGAACCCACCACCTCGGACTCCGGGGCAGCAGACGGGTGTTGACAAATGCTGACAACATACATGCAGACGTAACAACCTACGAATGTTGGTGTGAAGCGCTTACTAGGGGGCTCACAGTCTTCCCTTTTCCAGAGGAGGGAACTGAGGCCCAGAGAAGGGAAGTGACTTGCCCAAAGTCACACAGCTGACAAGGAGCCGGGATTTGAACCCACGACCTCTGACTCCGGGTCAGCAGACAGATGTTGACAAATCCTGACAACACACAGACACAACATACATGCGGATACAACAACATACGAATGTTGGTGTGAAGCGCTTACTAGGGGGCTCACAGTCTTCCCTTTTCCAGAGGAGGGAACTGAGGCCCAGAGACGGGAAGTGACTTGCCCGAAGTCACACAGCTGACAAGTGGCGGAGCCGGGATTTGAACCCACGACCTCTCACACCGGGTCAGCAGACAGATGTTGACAAATGCTGACAACATACAAACACAACATACGTAGACACAACATACATACGCCATCATCATCAATCGTATTTATTGAGCGCTTACTATTTGCAGAGCACTGTAGTAAGCGCTTGAGAAGTACAAATTGGCAGCATATAGGGACAGTCCCTACCCAACAGTGGGCTCACAGTCACAAATACAACAACATACAAATGTTGGTGTTAAGCACTTACTGGGGTCTCACGGTCTTCATCCCCCTTTTCCAGAGGAGGGAACTGAGGCCCAGAGACGGGAAGTGACTTGCCCAAAGTCACACAGCTGACAAGTGGCGGAGCCGGGATTTGAACCCACAACCTGTCACACCGGGTCAGCAGACAGATGTTGACAGCTGACAGCATACAAACACAACATACATACAAACGCGACGTACATACAAATACAACAACATACAAATGTTGGTGTTAAGCGCTTACTAGGGGGCTCACAGCCTTCATCCCCCTTTTACAGAGGAGGGAACTGAGGCCCAGAGACGGGAAGTGACTTGCCCGAAGTCACACAGCGGACAAGTGGCGGAGCCGGGATTTGAACCCACGACCTCTGACACCGGGTCAGCAGACAGATGTTGACAAATGCTGACAACATACAGACACAACATACATGCGGATACAACAACATACGAATGTTGGTGTTAAGCGCTTACTAGGGGCCTCACAGTCTTCATCCCCCTTTTCCAGAGGAGGGAACTGAGGCCCAGAGATGGGAAGTGACTTGCCCAAAGTCACACAGCTGACAAGTGGCGGAGCCGGGATTTGAACCCACGACCTCTCACACCGGGTCAGCAGACAGATGTTGACAGCTGACAACATACAAACACAACATACATACAAATACAACATACATACAAATGTTGGTGTTTAGCGCTTACTAGGGGGCTCACAGTCTTCATCCCCCTTTTACGGAGGAGGGAACTGAGGCCCAGAGACGGGAAGTGACTTGCCCGAAGTCACACAGCTGACAAGTGGCGGAGCCGGGATTTGAACCCACGACCTCTCACACCGGGTCAGCAGACAGATGTTGACAAATGCTGACAACACACAGACACAACATACGTAGACACAACATACATACGCCATCATCATCAATCGTATTTATTGAGCGCTTACTATTTGCAGAGCACTGTACTAAGCGCTTGGGAAGTACAAATTGGCAGCATATAGGGACAGTCCCTACCCAACAGTGGGCTCACAGTCACAAATACAACAACATACAAATGTTGGTGTTAAGCACTTACTGGGGTCTCACGGTCTTCATCCCCCTTTTCCAGAGGAGGGAACTGAGGCCCAGAGATGGGAAGTGACTTGCCCAAAGTCACACAGCTGACAAGTGGCGGAGCCGGGATTTGAACCCACGACCTCTCACACCGGGTCAGCAGACAGATGTTGACAGCTGACAGCATACAAACACAACATACATACAAATACAACATACATACAAATACAACAACATACAAATGTTGGTGTTTAGCGCTTACTAGGGGGCTCACAGTCTTCATCCCCCTTTTACGGAGGAGGGAACTGAGGCCCAGAGAAGGGAAGTGACTTGCCCGAAGTCACACAGCGGACAAGTGGCGGAGCCGGGATTTGAACCCACGACCTCTGACACCGGGTCAGCAGACAGATGTTGACAAATGCTGACAACATACAGACACAACATACATGCGGATACAACAACATACGAATGTTGGTGTTAAGCGCTTACTAGGGGCCTCACAGTCTTCATCCCCCTTTTCCAGAGGAGGGAACTGAGGCCCAGAGACGGGAAGTGACTTGCCCGAAGTCACACAGCTGACAAGTGGCGGAGCCGGGATTTGAACCCACGACCTCTCACACCGGGTCAGCAGACAGATGTTGACAGCTGACAGCATACAAACACAACATACATACAAATACAACATACATACAAATACAACAACATACAAATGTTGGTGTTTAGCGCTTACTAGGGGGCTCACAGTCTTCATCCCCCTTTTACGGAGGAGGGAACTGAGGCCCAGAGAAGGGAAGTGACTTGCCCGAAGTCACACAGCGGACAAGTGGCGGAGCCGGGATTTGAACCCGCGACCTCTGACACCGGGTCAGCAGACAGATGTTGACAAATGCTGACAACATACAGACACAACATACATGCGGATACAACAACATACAAATGTTGGTGTTAAGCGCTTACTAGGGGCCTCACAGTCTTCATCCCCCTTTTCCAGAGAAGGGAACTGAGGCCCAGAGATGGGAAGTGACTTGCCCAAAGTCACACAGCTGACAAGTGGCGGAGCCGGGATTTGAACCCACGACCTCTCACACCGGGTCAGAAGACAGATGTTGACAGCTGACAACATACAAACACAACATACATACAAATACAACATACATACAAATACAACAACATACAAATGTTGGTGTTTAGCGCTTACTAGGGGGCTCACAGTCTTCATCCCCCTTTTACGGAGGAGGGAACTGAGGCCCAGAGAAGGGAAGTGACTTGCCCAAAGTCACACAGCTGACAAGGAGCAGGGATTTGAACCCACGACCTCTGACTCCGGGTCAGCAGACAGATGTTGGCAAATGCTGACAACATACAAATGTTGGTATTTGTTAAGCACTTACTGTGTGCGAAGCCTTCATTCATTCATGCAACCGTATTTATTGAGCGCTTACTGTGTGCAGAGCACTGTACTGAGCGCTTGGGAAGTCCAACAACGGGCTCACAGTCTAGAAGGGGGAGACAGACGACAAAGCAAAACCTGTGGACAGGTGTCATCAGAATAAAATGAAGCTAGATGCACATCATTAACAAATAAATGGAATAGCGAACGTACAATATCTCTGGCACATAGTAAGTGCTTAACAAATAACATAATTATTATTATTACAAGTTGTATTCAAGCTGTCCATTAGATTGTAAGACTCTTAGAGGGTTGGGGATGGGTCTTAGGCATCTGCTGCACTGTTCTAAGCGTTGAGGGGGGGATACGAGGTGATCACTTGGGGCTCACAGTCTTAAACCCCGGAGAAGTGAAGTGACTCGCCCAAAGTCACACAGCTGGCAGGTGGCGGAGGCAGGATTAGAACCCGCGACCTTCTGAGTCCCAAGCCCGGGCTCCACGCCGCATCTCTAACATCACTAGTATAATGATAATAATAATAATAATAATGGTACTTGTTAAGTGCATACTATGTGCCAAGCACTGTTTTATCCTTAGAATAATAATGAGGGTATTTGGTAAGCGCCCATCGGGTGCTAAGCACAGGGGTTAAGTGCTTACTGAAGAAGCCGCACGGCATAGTGGGTGACCTTGGGGTCAGAAGGACCTGGGTTCTAATCCAGCTCCACCGGTCTGCTGCGTGACCTTGGGCGAGTCGCTTCACTTCTCTGGGCCTCAGTTACCTCATCTGTAAATTGAGGATTGAGGCCGTGAGCCCCATGGGGGACAGGGACTGTGTCCAGTCTGATTTGCCTGTATCAACCCTAGCGCTTAGTACAGTGCCTGGTACATAGTTAAGCACTTAACAATAATTATAATAATTGTTGTTATATAATTTGTTGTAATAATTAACAACAATAATTATTATTATTATTATCATCATTACTGGGTGCCAAATGCTGCTCTGAGCGCTGGGGTAGATGCAAGGTGATTAGGTTGGACACAGTCCCTGTCCCCCTTAACAATACTAATGATGGTATTTGTTCATTCCTTCAGTCGTATTTATTGAGCGGTTACTGTGTGCAGAGCACGGTACTAAGTTCTTATTTGTTAAGTGCACACTATGTGCCAAGCACTGTTTTATCCTTAGAATAATAATGAGGGTATTTGGTAAGCGCCCATCGGGTGCTAAGCACAGGGGTTAAGTGCTTACTGAAGAAGCCGCATGGCATAGTGGATGGAGCAGGGACCTTGGGGTCAGAAGGACCTGGGTTCTAATCCAGCTCCACTTGTCTGC
Organism: Tachyglossus aculeatus; assembly: GCF_015852505.1. Classification (NCBI taxonomy): domain Eukaryota; kingdom Metazoa; phylum Chordata; class Mammalia; order Monotremata; family Tachyglossidae; genus Tachyglossus; species Tachyglossus aculeatus. Next base: position 73,416,783 of record NC_052086.1, read on the forward strand.
TGCGTGACCTTGGGCGAGTCGCTTCACTTCTCTGGGCCTCAGTTACCTCATCTGTAAAAAGAGGATTGAAGCTGTGAGCCCCATGGGGGACAGGGACTGTGTCCAGTCTGATTTGCTTGTATCAACCCTAGCGCTTAGTACAGTGCCTGGTACATAGTTAAGCACTTAACAAGTTGTTATATAATTATATAATTGTTGTAATAATCAACAACAATAATAATAATTATTATTATTATCATTACTGGGTGCCAAATGCTGCTCTGAGCGCTGGGGTAGATGCAAGGTGATTAGGTTGGACACAATCCCTTCCCCCCTTAACAATAATAATGATGGTATTTGTTCATTCCTTCAATCATATTTATTGAGCGCTTACTGTGTGCAGAGCGCTGTACTAAGTTCTTATTTGTTAAGTGCTTACTATGTGCCAAGCACTGTTCTTAGCACTGGAGTAGGTACAGGGTAATCAGCTTGGCCCACTTGGGGCTCACAGTCTCAATCTCCATTTTACAGATGAGGGATCTGAGGCCCAGAGTAGGAAAGGCACTTGCCCAAAGTCACACAGCAGACAATTGAGCTCATTGAGGGCGGGGAATGTGTTTGGTGTTCTGTTGTCCTCTCCCAAGTGCTCAGTACCATGGTTTGTACAAATTAAGTGCACAATAAATATGATGATTAATAATAATAATAATAATAATAAGTGGCAGGAAGGAAGGAGACGGAAAGGAAGGAAGGAGAAGGAAAGGAAAGGAAGGAAGGAGAAGGAAAGGGAAGGAAAGGAAAGGAAAGGAAAGAGAAGGAAGGAAAGGAAAGAAGGAGAAGGAACGTGAAGGAAGGGAGGGAAAGGAAAGGAAGGAGAAGGAAAGGGAAGGAGAAGGAAAGGAAAGGAAAGAGAAAGAAGGGAAGGAAGGAAAGGAAAGGGAAGGAAGGAAAGGAAGGGAAGGAAAGGAAAGAAGGAGAAGAAACGTGAAGGAAGGGAGGGAAAGGAAAGGAAGGAGAAGGAAAGGAAGGGAAGGAAAGGAAAGGAAAGAAGGAGAAGGAACGTGAAGGAAGGGAGGGAAAGGAAAGGAAGGAGAAGGAAAGGGAAGGAGAAGGAAGGAAAGGAAAGAGAAAGAAGGGAAGGAAGGAAAGGAAAGGGAAGGAAGGAAGGGAAAGGAAAGGAAGGAAGGAGATGGAAAGGAAGGAAGGAAAGGAAGGAAGGAGAGGAAAGGAAAGGAGGAGAAGGAAGGAAAGGAAAGAAGAGGAAGGAAAGGGTAGGCAGGGAAGGAGAATGAAAGGAAAGGAAGGAGAAGGAAAGGAAAGGAAGGCAGAGCCGGGATTAGAAGCCATGACCTCCTGATCCCGTGACCACATTACTTTGTGCCAGGCACTGGGTTAGGCGATTACTATATTCCAGGCACTGGGCTAAACACTTACTGTGTGCCAGGCACTGGGTTAAGCACTTACTATGTGCCAGGCACTGGGTTAAGCGCTTACTATGTGCCAGGCACTGGGCTAGGCACTTAATATGTGCCAGACACTGGGCTAAGCGCTTACCATGTGCTGGGTTAATAATAATAATAATAATGGCATTTATTAAGTGCTTACTATGTGCAAAGCACTGTTCTAAGCGCTGGGGAGGTTACATGGTGATCAGGTTGTCCCACGGGGGGCTCACAGTCTTCGTCTCCATTTTACAGGTGAGGTAACTGAGGCACAGAGAAGTGAAGTGATTTGCCCAGAGTCACACAGCTGACAATTGGCGGAGCTGGGATTTGAACCCATGACCTCTGACTCCAAAGCCCAGGCTCTTTCCACTGAGCCATGCTGCTTCGTGCCAGACATTGGGCTAAGTGCTATGTGCCAAGCACTGTTCTCTAAGTGCCGGAGTAGATACAAGGTTATCGGGTTGTCCCACATGAGGATCACAGTCTTAATCCCCATTTTACAGATGAGATAACTGAGGCACAGAGAAGTTAAGTGACTTGCCTAAAGTCACACAGCCGACCAGTGGTGGAGTCAGGATTCGAACCCACAACCTCTGACTCCCAAGCCCGGGCTCTTTCCAGTAAGCCATGCTGCTTCCCTACTTTTCATTCATTCATTCAGTTGTATTTATTGAGCGCTTACTGTGTGCAGAGCACTGTACTAAGCACTTGGGAAGTCCAAGTTGGCAACATATAGAGACGGTCCCTACCCAACAGTGGGCTCACAGTCTAGAAGGGGGAGACAGAGAACAAAACATATTTAACAAAATAAAATAAATAGAATAAGTATGTACAAATAAAATAAATAAATAAATAGAGTAATAATTACATACAGACATATATACTGCTTCTACCATGTGCCAAGCACTGGGTTAAGTACTTAGTATGTGCCCGGCAGAGTGTTAAGCACTGATGTAGGCACGAGCCAATCTGGTCAGACGCAGTCCCCATGGGGCTCATTCATTGTCAGATTTATTGAGCACTTACTGAGTGCAAAGCACTGTACTAAGCACTTGGGAGAGTCCAGTACAGCAACAAACAGACACATTCCTTGCCCATAACGAGCTCACAGCCTAATCCCCATTTCCCAGTTGACGTAACTAAGGCACAATCAATCAGTCGAGCTCACGGTCTAATCCCCATTTCCCAGTTGACGTAACTAAGGCACAGTCAATCAATCAGTCAATCAATCGTATTTATTGAGCACTTACTGTGCACAGAGAAGTGAAGTGACTTATCCAAGAGCTCGTAGCAGGCAAGTTGCGGGAAACCAGGCCCTTCTGATTTCCCAGGCCTTTGCTCTTTTCCCTAGGCTGTACTGCTTCTCAATCGTCAGAGAACGTGGGGAATTGGGGGATTTGGGGGTATTGGGGCGTGAGTTCGGGGGATCGCCGACCCAAAGTAATTACTTTGGCTGGAGATAGAAGTAGCAGTTCCTGAAGGACCGAGCCCCCCTTTTCCTCTCCTCCTCCCCATCCACCCCTGCCCTACCTCCTTCCCCTCCCCACAGCACCTGTATATATGTTTGTACAGATTTATTATTCTATTTATTTTACTTGTACATATTTACTCTTCTATTGATTTTGTTAGTGATGTGCATCTAGCTTTATTTCTATTTATTCTGATGCCTTGACACCTGTCCACATGTTTTGTTTTGCTGTCTGTCTCCCCCTTCTAGACTGTGAGCCCATTGTTGGGTAGGGACCGTCTCTATACGTTGCCAACTTGTGCTTCCCAAGCGCTCTGCACACAGTAAGCGCTCAATAAATTCTATTGAATGAATGAATGAATGAGTGCAGGGCAGAGGGAGTTGGGGTTTGAAGTGGGGGAGGAGAACACATGGCTTTTTAAAAAATGGTATTTGCTAAGCACTTTCTGTGTGTCAACACTGTTGTAAGTGCTGGGGTAGGTGCAGACTGTTCAGGTTGGACACAGTCCCTGTCCCACGCAGGGCTCACAGTCCATGTCAGAGGGAGGAGGATCTCATCCCCGTGTTACAGATGAGGAAACTGAGGCACAGAGAAGTGTCTCTTCCAAGGGCACACAGCAAACGAGTGACTGAGCTGAGATTAGAACCCAGGGCCTCCGACTCGGTGCTTTTCAGTAGGCCATGCCGCTTTTGATAGGGAAGTCCGAGACCCTCTAAGAAATGTGGATTTAAGGAATCAGTGCTGGACGAGGGTCACGGTGAGGTAAAGGAAGGCCCGGAATGGGCTGGGACAGGGTGAATGAGATAGACAGCCGGGGCTCGAGGGATGAAAAGAGAGGAGGTGTGGGGTGGAATGGAGGACTGTCAGCTTGCGGGAAGGGAAAGTGGCTACGAATTCTGTTCTATTGTAGTCTCCCAGGCACTTAGTACAGTACTCGGTAGTTGTGCGATAAATATGATTGATTGAGGGCAGAGGATTTGAGGCGACATCTGAGGAACTGTGAAAGCCACCGGGACAGAATAAGAGAAAGGAGAAAGTAAGGACAGAGTTGGCTGCCAACCTTATGGAGCGATGGGGGCGGTTCTCATTTCTTCACAGATTTCCAGCTGAGGAGAAGACAAAACCGTTATTTTCATCAATTGATCATTGGTATTTATTGAGCACTTACTATGTGTAAAACACTCTACTAACTATTTATTGAGCACTTACTATGTGTAAAACACTCTACTAACTGGGAGAGTACAATTTCCACCACATCATCATCATCATCATCAATCGTATTTATTGAGTGCTTACTATGTGCAGAGCACTGTACTAAGCGCTTGGGAAGTACAAATTGGCAACATATGGAGACAGTCCCTACCCAACAGCGGGCTCACAGTCTAAAAATGTTGAGGCAGGACTCCTAATCAATCAGTGGTATATACTGAAACTTACTGCATGCAGAGCATTGTACTAAGCACTTGGGAGAGCACAGTGCTATCCAGCAGGGTTGAAAAGCGCTAAGAGTTTCAAAACAGGGAGGAAAACATCACAAATCGGAGCTTTCCAAGTCCCTTTGAAGCTTGCCCAACACAGGTCCCGTTTGCTGCCACCCTTTCTTCCTCCCCCGTCCTTCCCCCCCCCCAAAAAAAACTAGTCCCCATTCACCCCTACATTGAAAATGAAAACTTGACGCAGGTGCAAGAGAGGAAGACAGGGACTTGAACATTGATAGGCGGACCCCGCGATCAGCAGGAGAAGAAGGGACCGTAATCGTCTGGACAGTAAACGGAGAGGAATGGAAGAGTTTCTGCCAGTCAGAGTAACTGATTTAACAGGACAGAGAGATTAGAGGTTTGGGGTGTATCTGATGGCATATCGAGCAAAGGAAGGGAGTATCACGTCCAATAAGGAGACCCCAGACTGCCTAAAGTAAACATAGGTGTGATCAAATTAGTCAAATTAGTGTTGTCTGACTCGAGTATACATTATGGGACAGTGTACATTATCTACTCAGAGACCAGGATAGAATGTAGATTTAGTATAAATCTGGGGTGAATTGAATTGTAAATATTGCGGCAGAATATGTAACGCTGAAAATCTTGGCAACCTTATCCTGGGCTAGGTAAAATAAGGCCCAACTTAACCTTTATGTTCATGTTAAATTACTTCCCTTAACAACAAAATTATTAAATCCCCCGGGCCTGGAATGCCCTCCCTCTGCCCATCCACCAAGCTAGCTCTCTTCCTCCCTTCAAGGCCCTGCTGAGAGCTCACCTCCTCCAGGAGGCCTTCCCAGACTGAGCCCCTTCCTTCCTCTCCCCCTCATCCCCCTCTCCATCCCCCCATCTTACCTCCCTCCCTTCCCCACAGCACCTGTATATATGTATATATGTTTGTACATATTTTTTGACTCTATTTATTTAATTTATTTGTATATATCTATTCTATTTATTTTATTTTGTTAGTATGTTTGGTCTCTGTCTCCCCCTTTTAGACTGTGAGCCCACTGTTGGGTAGGGACTGTTTCTATATGTTCCCAATTTGTACTTCCCAAGCGCTTAGTACAGTGCTCTGCACATAATAAGCGCTCAATAAATACGATTGATGATGATGATGATGATGATGATTAAACTTGTCCTGAAATGAAATAGACTTCTAATACATTTTTCTTTGGTTCAGGAGTTTTTCATAAGTCAACTGAAGTTAGAAGAAGTTGAACACCTCCCTCGGCGTGTGACAAATGAAATTTCAACTAGCAGCCGGTACGATGTTTACATGCAAGGCGGTGTCATATTTGCAACGAGTCGAATCCTCGTGGTGGATTTCCTAACCAATAGGATCCCTTCAGACTTAATTACGGGTAAGAAACAATTTGTTAATAACTGGCTTTAGATTAATTTTTGAGCACGCATTCGATTTCAGAAACTAGCTCAACAGCTTTTTCAAGTTGGCATCCTATTTTGGTAGACACTTTTACCAGTTTCTCTTCTTAAAAATCTGTTTTTATGGCCTCTAAATTCGAAATTGAAGATTACTGGTTTTCTATACTGCGTTGAACACTGAAGGGGAATCGCCCCTTGGTCTTTTCTAAAGAATAAGTGCCTGCTAAATGGTAATCGGTTTTTGAGCAAACATTTGGCTTCTCTCTAGAAAAAGAAATCAATGATCCTATTGTGACCATCTTGGTCCTCATATAGTCATGATTATTTCTCTCTATAATGAGAAATAATTTTGCTTTGATCTCAGAAATGAGACCATTATTTTAGTGAAATTACCACTAGATGTCAGTGTGATTTTGCTAAAGACTTGTATTTATTGTTATATAGTAGTATAAGGTGGTATTCATCATCAATCGTATTTATTGAGCGCTTACTATGTGCAGAGCACTGTACTAAGCGCTTGGGAAGTACAAATTGGCAACACATGGAGACAGTCCCTACCCAACAGTGGGCTCACAGTCTAAATTATGCGATGCCAGTATCATTTTCTTAGAACCCGTTGTTTAGCTATTTATCCAGTACAGTTCTATTATTTTAACTGGCAGAGGTGGTGACTTGAACAACTGAATTTTGGGAGGGTAATTGAATACATTTGTCAGCTGTTCATTAGCAGTGATATGCCCACTTAAATTAAAAAGTCTGTTCAAAATTGACTCTGAAACTTGTAAATTGCAAACAGTTGCTCCAAATTGCAGCTAGTAAAGAATTAGTTAGGTAAAAGTTACCCGGATATTTGGAAGTGCTTTATTTGATCCCCTTTTAGACTGTGAGCCCACTGTTGGGTAGGGACTGTCTCTATGTGATGCCAATTTGTACTTCCCAAGCGCTTAGTACAGTGCTCTGCACATGGTAAGCGCTCAATAAATACGATTGATTGATTGAATGATCACAGAGAAAGGAATTTTTTAAGGGAAAATGAAAACTAAATTCCAACTTGAATGTAATGTGCTGTTTCTTTACATTTTCCTATTCTTCCAGGCATTTTGGTATACAGAGCTCACAGAATAGTTGAATCTTGTCAGGAAGCCTTTATCTTGCGTCTCTTTCGCCAGAAGAACAAGCATGGTTTCATTAAAGCTTTCACAGACAATGCAGTTGCTTTTAACACTGGCTTTTGCCATGTGGAAAGAGTAATGAGAAATCTTTTTGTCAGGAAACTGTACCTGTGGCCTAGGTAAGTACCGTGGCAAAGTTTTGACATTGGAAACTGGTGTTTGAGCTTCATTTGAGCTAGGTTTGCATTTGGGAGGAATCATTTGCAAGCGAAAAATGATTCTATTGTCTTCAAAACTGGGATGCCTTTTGAAGTAGGAGGAGATGTATCACTGGGGTCATTCTCTTTATGTTTTCCCCAAGCCCTCAACAGACTATTAGGAGCAAACTGGAGTCACTTTACTCTGACCAATATGCTCCCCTGAGTTCTGCAGGCACCTGGAGTCCTGTTTAAGGTGAGAAGCCATAGTTGGCAGCAGGATCCCCAACAACCCAAGCTCTTACTCAATCAGTCAGTCAGTGGTATTGATTATGCTTGGGAAAGTGCAATACGACAGACTCCCCTATAAAGCTCCCAGAGTGAGCCGACTAAAGGATTTTTGAAGCCCTGTAATCTATATTTTCCGTGAATTCAAGTTTCAAACCCTTGGAATGAATACTAACAGGCAGTTTTTTTAATCGTGCCAAAGTTATGTAGATTTCTCTAGTTGTATCTTAGGTAGAATTGGCAGTTCATGAACATCATCATCATCATCATCAATCGTATTTATTGAGTGCTTACTATGTGCAGAGCACTGTACTAAGCGCTTGGGAAGTACAAATTGGCAACATATAGAGACAGTCCCTGCCCAACAGTGGGCTCACAGTCTAAAAGGTGGGCTCACAGTCTAAAATACTGTGAACAGTATTTGGAGTGTACAGGTTGCCATTTCTTTCGCTCTGTGCCCTTAAAAGTGTACGTTGTAGACTGTGAGAAATGAGACAAGTGATCGGTTGTTGTCAAAAAAGTAATTTTTAAAATGTTACTCTCCTTAGGTTTCATGTCGCAGTGAATTCATTTTTAGAAAAGCACAAACCTGAAGTGATAGAAATACATGTTGCTATGACTCCTGCCATGCTCGCCATCCAAAGCGCTATATTGGACATTATAAATGCATGCCTGAAAGAGCTGAAATGTTACAATCCGTCTCTTGAAGTAGAAGATTTAACTTTAGAAAATGCTATTGGAAGGTCATTTGACAAGGTACTTATTTGTTGTTCTAAGATTGAAAGTAGCCTTGATATTTGAATTACCCCTGAGAAAAATATAATAATATTCTAGAATTAAATTGGAAGCGTTTAAATTCTACGCTTCTGATTTCGCTCATTACCAAAGCAAGCCGTGATGATAGAGTCAGGAAAGATGGGTGAGCCTTGGTTCTCAGATTTGGGGGCTGAGAACGTTTACAAAGGAATCGATTTTAGTGCTAGCGTCGCTCAGCACCGCTCATGCTTTCTCTTCTTTGCCAGTTGCCTTCTCACGGGGCGGGTCTTGTAGACAAGCAGGGGTGTGAAACATTGCAAAGTGCAACCCATCAATCATTAGTTTGGCAGAGGTTTGTAATTATTCCCCAGCTCCCCGTTTCTCAGTCAGTCCCTGCCCACAACGAACTCACAGTCCAGTTTAGCTAACGGGATGCTCTGCCCTGAATACCATTAACAAAGATTAAATATTATTTAATGATGCTTAATATAAGAGCATAGAGCACCATATAGGTATTCCATATTTTTCCAGGGGTTTTGGAATGGATTCCAATCTATGCCAACCAAGTTTCTGGGAAGCGTGCTCCATGTACCGTGTACACACTGCACATGGCAAACTCCTAATTGTCCTGCTGCCGTTTGGAGAGATGCTTAGTTATTTTTGAGGTTTCAGAGGGCTGTGTTCTGTCGAATGAGGGGATTTTCCAAGAAGATGGGCACATTCAATCCCTGCCTGACCACCTCAGCAGTCAGAGCTCTTCCCCTCTGAGGGTTCTGGCAGGTGGGTATCAAAAGGGATTCACCACACAGTAAGAGGGACAGGCAAACAGCCGTCCGAAAGTGGCAGTTGACACCAAACGAACAGTAGAATTTGGGTGCTGCGCTTTTTTTTTAAATTTTCTCTGAACCCATGAAAAGCCGATGCTTTTATCAAGTGAGCATTCAGTCGTAATGTGTTTTTTATTCTAAACTGTGACTTTGGGGGCAGTTTTACAAAGGGTGCAAAGTTTGAAATATTCCCTCATCATGCTAATTTCTTTTAATGAGATGATGCAGTATCATGGTGTTTTTTATTATATGTATATATTATATGCACTCTGTGAAGGGATCAGGAACAGTCTAGCAAAGTGAAATGAGAAAGTGTTCTGGGCGTCTGCATGTTTTATTCCGGAACTTTACCTCCCATTGTCAAAAAGAAGAGGTAATGGCAGAAATTTAGGGATGGTAGAAACGAATTGCTTAAGATTTTATATTATGTGCATATTTTCCAATCAACAGCACTGAGCGCTTACCATGTGCAGAGCATTGTACTAATCACTTGGGTGAGTGCAGCAGAGTTGAAAGACATGATCCTGCCCACAAAGAGTTTACAATCTAGTGGGTGAGACAGTAAAATAAATTACAAATAGGGGAGGCAGCAGACAAAGAATATGTATGTAAGTGCTCCGGGGATCATGTGAATAGTTCAGTGCTAGCGGGTGTGAAGGTGATGCAGAAGGGAGAAGTTAGGGAAGGCTTCTTCGGGGAGAAAAGATTTTAGGAGAGCTTTGAATATGAGGAGGGTGGTGGTGGTCTACGTGAAGGGGAGGGCATCCCAGGCAGCAAGAGATCAACAGCTAAAGAGACGAGACTGAGGGCAAAATAAGTAGATTGGTATCCCTGCAGCAAAGAGTATGGACTGGGTTGTAGTGGGAGATGGGCAAGGATAAGAAGAAAGGAAAAAGCCGGTTGAATGTATTAAAGCTGAGTTGAGGAGTTTCTGCATAATGCCGAGGTGGATGGGCAACCACTGGAGGTTTTGGGGGAGTTGAAAGATAATAAAAATAATACTAATAATAATGATGGCATTTATTAAGCGCTTACTATGTGCAAAGCACTGTTCTAAGCGCTGGGGAGGTTACAAGGTGATCAGGTTGTCTCACGGTGGGCTCACAGTCTTAATCCCCATTTTGCAGGTGAGGTAACTGAGGCACAAAGACTCGCCCAAAGTCACACAGCTGACAACTGGCGGAGCTGGAATTTGAACCCATGACCTCTGACTCCAAAGCCCGGGCTCTTTCCATTGAGCCACGCTGCTTCTCCTAAGATGTGATAGAACGATTATTTAGAAAAATGACCCGGGCGGCAGAGTGAAGCATGGACTGGAGAGGGGAAAGACTGGAGGCAGGGAGATGAGCGAGAAGTCTGATGCAGTCGTTGAGGCAAGAGAAGATGCAGGGGAGAGAGGTCAGGGCTGATGAGATTAGTTTGGGAATCATTTGAGTACATATGGTAGTTGAAGTCATGAAACGAATGAGTTCTCCAAGGGAGTGGGTATAGATGGAGAATAATAAGGGACCCAGAACAGAGCCTTGAGGAACTCCCATAGTTAAAAACATCTTTTCAGCCTAAAAAAGTAAATATGTGCGTTTTTCTTCATTTGCTAATAAATAGCGTTTAGTGCTGATGCTGCACACCATGCACTGGCACATATTTTGTATTTGATAATACGATTTTCTTAGTACATTAGCTACAAATTGTATAAATTTCCAAGGTGGAGTTTTTGCTTTCTGTACATTTTTTGAAGACCCCACATAGAGTGTATTTTAGGAAGGCTCTTGGTTTTTTCACTTTTATTTGTAGACAATTCGTCACTATTTCGATCCTCTGTGGCATCAGCTCGGGGCAAAGACTAAATCTTTGGTTCAGGATCTGAAGATTCTGCGTACTTTGCTACAGTATCTCTCCCAGTATGACTGCGTTACATTCCTCAATCTCCTGGAGTCGTTGAGAGCAACCGAAAAAACATTTGGCCAGAATTCAGGTAAGAGGTGAAAGTGCCCAAGGTTATTCCAGGGTAGGCGTTGGCAGCCCTCACTTCGACGTGTGAGAGAGGGTGGAGCATTTTGGTTTGGGAACTCGTGCTTGGAGTCTCTCAAACTTCTCGACGCTGAAGCCTCAGCTGATTTGAAGGCGGTATTTTACAAGGAACATGTGAGCCTACATCCCCCCTTATTTAAAGGGACTCCAGCCATTTAAAAAGAGGTGCCTGAACCTTGGTCCCTACCATTCCTCAAAGATTTCAAGGGGGTTTTAGGTTTCAGGTTGACTTCTTGACACTCCTGAAATTTTCTTGCCTCAGCTTTTCCCTCAACCCCTCCCCACTGGCACGTCATAGCAGAACACTGGCTGGAAAATGTGACCGATCCAGGTCCTAGAAACTGATTTTAGGGATTAAGCAGACATATTTAGGCTTTTTGAATGTGCAGTTATAGAGAACAGAACTAAGGAACTATATTCCGATATATGATTTCAAATGACATTTTATTACAGAACCTGATCAGTCGAGCAGTGAAATTTATCAGAGACCAACTGAGTGCAAAACACTAGACCGTTAATTCCGTGAGGGCAGGAATTTTGTCCACTTACTCAGTTGAACTCTCCCAGGCACGCAGTATAGGACTCTGCTCACTGACACGCTCAAAAGCCATTGATCGAAAGCTCTGCACGAAGTACTTGAGAGGTTGCAACAGAAGCAAAGCATATGATCCCTCAGAGTTTATAATCTGGTAGGGGAGACAGATAAAGATGATTTCTAAATAGTAGAAGCAGTAAGAAGTAATAGAAATAAATCGGGATGAAATCATTGAGTAAATAATAGAATACACCTATGAAATATACACATGTTGAGAGCCAAGGATGGGAATAAAATGTGTTTTAAGGGGGTGGGTGCCCAGGGTATAGTGAATTAATCAGGGAAGGCTGCCTGAAGAGGATGACGTTTTAGTCGAGGCTCGATGATCAGGAGAGCTGTGACCTGGTGGATTTGTGAGGGGGGAGAGTTCCCGGCCAGGGGAGCGGCCTGACAAGGAGGCTACAGGGAGGAGAGTCATCATCATCATCATCAATCGTATTTATTGAGCGCTTACTATGTGCAGAGCACTGTACTGAGCGCTTGGGAAGTACAAATTGGCAACATATAGAGACAGTCCCTACCCAACAGTGGGCTCGCAGTCTAAAAGGGGGAGACAGAGAACAAAACCAAACATACTAACGAAATAAAATAAATAGAATAGATATGTACAAATAAAATAAATGGAGTAATAAATATGTACAAACATATATACAGTCGAGTGAGATACAGTTAGGAGAGCTTGGGAAGAGTGGAGAGTGCAAGCTGAGAAGAGGCGAAGATAAGGAGAGTTGGTGGAAAGCCTTGAAATCAATTTCGAGGAGTCTGACATGATGCAGCATGGAAAGCAGGGAAACAGCGTGGCCTACGAGAAAGAGGACGGGCCCGGGCGTCCGAGGACCTGGTTTCTCATCCTGCCTCCACCATGTACCTGCTGTGCCTCAGTTTCCTAAGCTGCAAAATGGGGATTCAGTACCTGTTCTCCCCACTTAGACTGTCACGCTGCTTCCATAAGAAATCAGTCATATTTGTTGAGTGCTTCTATGTGCAGAGCACTATTCAAAACGCTTAAGAAAGTACAGTATAACAGAGTTGGTAGGCATCTTCCTTGCCCGCAAGGAGCTTACAGTCTAGAGGGAGAGACGGGCCTTGGAATCAGTTACAGATATGCCCCATAGGTGAGCCATTTGACAGCTCTTCCAGCTCCTCTCAACCCACTTGCCCTCCGTCATCTCTGGGGAATCATTCGGGATTTGGGAATTCCCAGATTTGGGGATCATCCACAGAGGTGGTTGCTGAAGCGTTGTGGATCAATCAATCGTATTTATTGAGCGCTTACTGTGTGCAGAGCACTGTACTGAGAGTTAGTGTGAAGAAAGTAGAAAAGTCTCAAAAGTCATCAGGATAAAGATGTTTTGGTGGTTAACACTTCCCTTTTGCTTCTGCTTTTTATGTTATCAAATATTAACATTTAGAACCATACATTTTTCTTAAAGGAGAATGTAATGGAAGTTTAGTACGAAAAACTACTTTGCAGTCTTGTAAATATCTAATGTTTGGTTTCCTTCCCCTCCCCTTTTAGGGTGGCTGTTTCTTGACTCTAGTACTTCAATGTTTGTAAATGCTAGAGCCAGAGTTTATCGTAATCCAGAGGCCAAAACAAATAAGAAACACAAAACCTCAGAAAAAATGGAGGAAAAGGAGGACCAAGGTATCTTGTGTAATTCTAGTGCAACTAATGTAGAAAACATACAGCTATAATGCAATTAATGCAGGTGTGGATTTGGTGTATTAGAATTCCTAATAGTAAAATATGAATCATGGTGTTTTTTCCCCAAAATGTGGTGGTTAATATTTTTCATTAAAAACATATTTTTAATTATTTTCTTCGGAAGCAGCTTATTTACTTGTAAAACTTTAAACGGTCCCCGCCCGCTGTTGGGTAGGGACCGTCTCTATATGTTGCCAACTTGTACTTCCCAAGCGCTTAGTACAGTGCTCTGCACACAGTAAGCGCTCAATAGATACGATTGAATGAATGAATGAAAGCCTATTTAACATCCGAAAACTTCGCATTGCCAAGGAGTGGGCGTTGAATTGGAATTCAGCTGTCCCAATTATTTACCATCTAAACCTTGATTAATCCCTGGAATAGGACTGAAATCTACCCCAAAAGCAGCATTTGAAGAATATTGTGAAAAATAATTCGGGCAGTGTGCTTTCAGTGCATTCAGAAGGGCACTATTGTATAATAGTACAAGGAACTGTTTGATGTTCTTCTTTGCAGTTGTGTGGTTATGAAACAAAAATAGTGGTTTATTTGCTTTCAAAAGATTCAGTTGTAATAAATCTGTAATTGATAAAAAAAAAAAAGATTCCTGTTTTCAAAGGAGCTTTCATTCATTCAGTCGTATTTATTGAGCGCTTACTGTGTGCAGAGCACTGAACTAAGCGCTTGGGAAGTACAAGTTGGCAACATAATGGTGTTTCGTTTAAACACCATTTGATTTTAATAATCATTTAAATTCCCATGTAGTGTCTCAGAAAAACTGTTATCAGAAAATTGTTGCTACCTTTTTTGTACGCAATTTGGAGCCAGGTGTACACCAGATAAAAATATTGCAAGATTCTTAAGCATGATTAGCACTCTGCAGGCTCGCCCACTGCTCTTCCTCAAGTCTAAGGTCTTGTGATATACCGACTAGTATTTCAGTGAGAAAAATTGCACATTTGAGTGAGACAGACCCCGAAAGATACCAGACAGTCTCATGAGTAAAAATCAAGAAGTGCGTTGCCTTTTTTTGTCCAGTGCTGGAATATGTGAAGAAGAAAAAAATATTTTAGGTGATATTTTTAAAAGATAGTGGAAGTGTATACTTGTTATAACCACAGGATTTAAAAAGTAGGTTCATTTAGATAAGGCTCTATTGATATTTGCTTAAAATGTCCATTTTCTAGTACTAAAATATTGTGTAAATTCCATCTCAGAAACTCTAGTGTTTTGCAGAAGTTTGAGTAAGCACAGTGTTTGTGCTATAAACTATTTAAAGTACTGGGAAGCAGCATGGCTTAGTGGAAAGGGCACGGGCTCTAATCCCGGCTCTGCTACTTGCCAGCTGTGTGACCTTGGGCAAGTCACTTAACTTCTCAGGGCCTCAGTTGCCTCATCTGTAAAATGAGGATAAAGACTCTGAGCCACACACGGGACAACCTGATTCCCTTGTATCAGTGCTTAGAGCAGTGCTTGGCACAGAGTAAGCGCTTAACAAATACCATCGTTGTTATTAGTAAAATCCTTTTGGAAAAGTTCTTGGAAAATGAATGCTGTTTTTTGGAATTCAACTTTTATTCTTTGACACTGTTACAGAAATGAAAAGAGAGCTGGTCCTAGAAGGCAACCCTAAATGGAAAGCCCTAACCGAAGTGCTGAAAGAAATCGAAATAGAGAACAAGAACAGTGAGGCTCTCGGCGGCCCAGGTCAGATTGTGCCAGGTTACATGTGCTTGAAAAACAGCTAAATGAGACTCAAATGTTAATTTTTAAAACGTAATAATGACCGAACAGACCCTTGGAGTGTATGTGATGTAGTACCTTGATAGCCAAGTAGTGGTCTACTTTCCACGTTCTTGACTTTGTCAAGAGAAAGAGCCTTCTTGGTCAAGGCTGCAGGACAGTAGAACTCCCTGTGAGTAAATATAAAAGTTTTCCAAAAGTTATAAAAGCTACCAACATTGTGGGCAGGCATTTGGTCTTTGTTTTTTCTAATTTATCTGACTCCTGGAATTAATCTGAAGGTACCATATGGGAAAGGATGAGAGAAATTATGGTCTTTCTCTTTCACCTGTTAATTTACCAAGATCCTTTCCCAAGAAAGTCTGCATAAATGTGTGAAAAGATTGGACACCTTAGTACAGTGCCCTGAACTAGTAATAACTCAATAAATAAGAAGAAGAATTGAGGTGTTTGTTAAACGCTTACTATGTGTCACTGTACTAAGGCACTGAGGGCACGGTACAAAATGCTGAAGTGGATATAGGCAAATTGGATTGACACAGTTCCTTTCCCACATTCTTAATCTCCATTTTACAGATGGGTAACTGAGATAAAGAGAAGTGAAGTGACATGCCCAGGGTCACACAGCGGAGCCAATATTAGAACCCAGATCTTTCTGGCTCCCAGGCCTGTATTCTATCCACAAGACCATGCTGTTCTCCTCGATTGATTTGATTGATACCTGTAGGCTTAAGGGTTCTTTCTTATATAATTTAACATTTTTTTTTTAAAAGAGTTTTTTACGAACCTCCTCTTGGTGACTAGAATTTTTTTCAGAAGATCTCTCACAGCTCTTCCCAAAAGTAATTCCATTACTAAAACCAGAAGGATGAAAGCATTTGGCAAGTCCCTAAGATGATTAAAATGCAATTTGCAAATGATCTGCGCCCACAAGGCATGATAAGAGCTTTCTTGTGTTTGAAGGAGAGATGTAACTAGTAATGAGCATGATATTGTTTGTTTGCTGCAGGGCAAATACTTATTTGTGCAAGTGACGACCGAACATGTGCCCAGCTTAGAGAATATATTGCGGTTGGAGCGGAAGCCTTTCTAATGAGGCTATTTAAGAAAACCTTTGGGAAAGATGACAAAGCTGGAGAAGTGTGGCTGAAGCTCAGAAAAGAGGTTGACTCCAAGAAAAATGCCAAAACTGGCAAAGGATCTAAAGCCCCAAAAGCCAAAGCAAAACTATCTGCAAAACCGAAGAAAACAGAAGATTTGACCTTAACGCAAATGCTAGAAAAATCTGAGGAAGAAGAGGTTGTTGAAGTGGAGGACCGTGAGGAAGTAAGCAGTGAAGAAAGCTGCCTTGAGGAAACAAAACCGGAAGATTTCGATCTGAACTTGTCCTCTAATGCCGCGTATGGCATCGTCAAAGAACCCTTAACCATCATTCATCCACTTCTGGGGTGCAGTGACCCTTACGCTCTCACAAGGGTGCTGCATGAGGTGGAGCCAAGATACGTCATATTGTATGACGCAGAGCTAACGTTTGTCCGTCAGCTTGAAATTTACAAGGCAAGTAGGCCTGGGAAACCTCTGAGGCAAGTTGATTCACTCCTTAATAATTCAAAATAGGATAAAAAGTGACTTCAAATTTAATTACTCTTTGGAAGTCGACTTAGAAAAATCTGTATTTGTCGCATTTCGTTTGTTAAAAAAAACTCTGGAGCTATTATTAGGCCCAGAGAAGTTCCTACGGCAGGTTTTTATCAACGGTTCTGAAGGAGGATCGATTAGGCCGACTTAAGTTCTAAATGAAAATATTGCAACTTCGTATAATTAGCAGAATTTATCGTGAATCTGCCTTGTACAGAGTGCTGTGGTCTAGCTGTAATCAGAAGGAAGTGAAAACATCCCATTCTGAATGAGCACAACCGAAAGAAAGCAGCCTGGCGTAGTGGAAAGATCACGGGCTTGGGAGTCGGGACATGGGTTCTAATCCCGACTCCGCCACTTGTCTGTTGTGTGACCTTGGGCAAGCCACTTAGCTTCTCTGTGCCTCAGTTGCCTCATCTGTAAAATGGGGACTAAGACTGTGAGCCCCATGGGGGACAACCTGATTACCTTATATAATAATAATAATAATAATAATGATCGTATTTGTTAAGCGCTTACTATGTGCAAAGCACTGTTCTAAGCGCCGGGGGGGGATACAAGGTGATCTACCCCAGTGCTTGGCACATAGTAATAATCCTGAACTAGTCTTTTTTGTTATTTTTTTTTTAATCTGTAAAGATTCAGGAAAGGGTTTCTGCTCTCCAAAGAAACTCTTCAGCCCTGAAAGCAGAGTGTTTTTGAATAAGGGTTTGAAGGAGACATTCATGGAATCATCTAGAGAAAGTTTAAAAAAAAACAAAACAGAAAAAAAATGGTGAGGACTGGATAGGAAACAAATATGCCAGTGGAGGATAGAAAAGGTAGGAAAAATGGCTATGTAAATGCCCTAACAATTGCAACCACCAAGTAGAAAAGAAGCAGGCCTATTTCCAAGAGAAAATAGAACATAAAACAATTGATATTTGATAAAATCCATGTGTTCTTGTGTTTATATAAAGTGCATGATAACACTACACAGTTTAAAGCATTGTTACCGTAAATGATCTGAGAATTCACTTGTAAAGATAAAGATCATTTAGATTACAGTTGGCATTTATTCCCCATGAATATATGATCTTTTATAGACTTCTTCTGTAACTAAATTAACAGTGTTTTTAAAACATTCCTTTGGCAGAGATGCAAAGAAAAAATGAAAAGGGAACATAATTTCTTTAAAGTCATTTTGTTGGGTCTTGCTCTTTTTTTAAAAAGGACTCTTTTGTCTTATAAATTATGTCTTTAAAGGGAACGATTCCATCTTCTCCAGTTGTATTCTAATGTTTATCTCAATTTTATTCCTCTTTTTGATAAATAGGGAAAAGCATTTAACAGGTGGAGTTGAAGCAGCTAAATTTTACTAGGAGTTCGATTACCGTAGCTTTTTCTTCCTAATCAAATATTTATCATTTGAGCCCTTTGAGTTACTAATGTCAAATGCTGTTCCTTTTCTTTTGGGGTTTGAGATTTATGTTTAAAAGTCTTCTCTTGACTTCCAGGGTTTATTTTCTTATCTATGGAGGTTCCGCTGAAGAACAATGCTACCTCACTGCTCTGAGAAAAGAAAAGGAAGCTTTTGAGAAACTCATTCGGTAATATCCAGAAGGCCAGACTGAGATCCTCGTTGCTTGATTTATGTAGTTCTTTTGCTTTACATGTATTTAGGAACAAAAGGATGAATGCTCAGACACCCTTACTTGGGAAAGTAATGTTGCCGTTATATATGTATATATATTATATATGCCAATATATGTTGCCAACTTGTACTTCCCAAGCGCTTAGTACAGTGCTCTGCACACAGTACGCCCTCAATAAATAAGATTGATTGATTGAAAGAGAACCCGCTAGAATAGGATGGGAAATAAACTGTGGAGGAGAGGGAATGATAGGTTTCTGATGGCAAAACAAAATGCGGGAGCTAAGCTAGGATGGGAGACTGTAAGAAAATGTGAGGCAGGATAGAGATAGGATAAAAAGAAATATAGAGCTAGCACATATGTATTGAGGGATAGTTAAATCCCCTCTCAGCTCCACAGCACTTATGTGCATCATTATTATTATTACATGTCTGTAACTTTATTTGCATTGATGTCTGTCTCCCCACCTCTAGACTGTAAGCTTCTTGTGGGCAGGGAATGTCGCTGTTCATTGTTGTTTTGTACTTCCCCGATCTCTTAGTACAGTGCACTGCCCGCAGGAAGCGCTCAGTAAATATGATTGGATGAATGAGTGAATAGTTGTGAGAGCTAGCGGAAAAGCAGAAGAGAAAGTGGAACAAAAATCACCCTCTCAGTAGGTGACCTTGACTGGACCCAGATCATCACCCAACATACGAAACCTAAAAGGGAGTGTCTGGAGGAGGGAAGGAAAAATAGGAATTGGGGTGACGATTAAGGAGCCTCCGAATTTCAGACGGGGCCGAGAAGGACACGTGAAGGGAGAAAGGGGTCTGAAACTCTGGTCTTATGTAGCACATACTCCTTGGGACTGCAGTGGCGAAATAATTCTTAGATACTGAATGTATTAATAATAATAATGATGGCATTTCTTAAGCGCTTACTATGTGCAAAGCACTGTTCTAAGCTGCTGTGGAGGTTGCAAGGCAATCAGGTTGTCCCGTGGGGGGCTCACAACCTTCATCTCGATTTTACAGATGAGGTAACTGAGGCCCAGAGAAGTGAAGTGACTTGCGCAAAGTCACACGGCTGACAGTTGGCAGAGGCTGGGATTTGAACCCATGACCTCTGACTCCAAAGCCCGGGCTCTTTCCACTGAGCCACGCTGTAGTCTGCCGGTGGGTCTGTTCGGCAGTAAGAGCACTGCGCACCTGAAACCCGGACTCCCCTCGCTATCTCAGGGGGGAGGGGTCCTTGGGGATTTGGGTTAACCAAGTGCTTTAACATTATTGAACATTTAACATTATTATTAGAGAAGCAGCATGGCTCAGTGGAAAGAGCACGGACTTTGGAGTCAGTGGTCGTGGGTTCAAATCCCGGCTCCGCCCCTTGTCAGCTGTGTGACTTTGAGCAAGTCACTTAACTTCTCTGGGCCTCAGTTACCTCATCTGTAAAATGGGGGGGAAGACTGTGGGCCCCACGTGGGACAACCTGATTACTGTGTATCCCCCCAGCACTTAGAACGTGCTTTGCACATAGCAAGCACTTAATAAATGCCATCATTATTATTATTAGTGGGTCTAGTTCGACTTTGTTTTATAAATAATGCTGTTAACCTTTTGAAAACGAGAGTTTGGTAGATTCTGGAAGTCCCAGGATAAATGAGCTTCGGAAAGCTAAGCAGGTTGTAACAATAGCAAGAAATTTGGGGAAAGCATTAAAAATTGTAAGTTGTACCATGAATTGTTTGTATCCCGGAGAAAGACAATAGTTCTGCCCAGACATATGCAAATTGTATGAACACAAAGCAGCCGAGTGTGGAGAATTATTTTCACCGTCTGAGAATAGCAGGACAAAGACCAGAGTCTTCAAAGGGACACACAGATATTTTGGGCAGAACTGAGCATTTGCAAGGGACTGCTGCCTGTGGAGGTATTATTAATACATCATACTTTTGGAACTCATTCTGAGTTTAGATGCTTTACAACTTGTTTCAGGCAATAAGGTGTGCGTGGGAATGGAGAAGATGTTATATGGATTTTACCAGTGGGGAAACTGAGACACCAAGAATCAGTCTTATTTATCGAGTGCTGACTGTGGGCAGAGCCTGCACTAGGCACGTTGGGGTACAGTATAACAGTAGGAAGACTCATTCCCTGCCCACAGTGAGCATACAGTCTAGAGGGGGGATCTAGGCATTAATATAAAAGAATAGATTGAGATACGGATGTGTACATGAGTGTGATGAGGCTGAGGGAGGGGTGAATAGAGGGTGCAAATCCTAGGGCCATGGTGATGCAGAAGGGAGTGAGAGTAAAGGAAATGGGTGTTTATCCAAGGAAGGCCTCATGGAGATATGTTTTTTAAAAAGTTCGAAGGTGGGGAGAGTTAAAGCAAACTAACTGTATAGCAAACTAAAAATTGGAATTTACCAAATGAAAATATTGCAGAATACAGACCTAAATGTGGTGGTAAAATTAGCACTAAAACTTTGAAATTTTTTTTTTTTTTTCTCTCAGAGAGAAGGCAAGTATGGTTATACCTGAGGAAAGGGAAGGCAGAGATGATACCAACTTGGATCTCATAAGAGATGCAACTCCTGCCAGTGCTTGCACTGACACTCGAAAAGCAGGTAGGCCGTTTCTGGAGCAGTGCTTAAGACTTTTTCAGACAACTGGGTAATTTGAAAAATACTTTAAAGAATACTTTAAATTCACCAGGAATTTTTCCTTCTCTTCTACTGGTAGCTTCTAGCAGATATACGTGAGGAAAATCCATGGCTGAGAAGAATTCTTATTCTCTTCTTGCTAGAATTGTTGCGTCCAAGGGATTGGGGCAGGTCATCTCTAATAATAATAATAATAGTGGTGGTACTTATTAAGTGCTCACTATGTGCCAGGCACTGTACTAAGCGCTGGAGTGGATACAAGCAAACTGGGTTGGACACAGTCCCTATACCGCATAGGGCTCACAGTCTTAATCCTCATTTTATAGATGAGGTAACTGAGGTATAGAGAAGGAAGTGATTTGCCCAAGGTCACACAGCAGACAAATGGCAGAGCTGGAATTAGAACCCATGACCTTCTGATTCCCAGGCTCGTGCTCTATCCACTATGCCTTAGGCTAGGTAATAATGGTTACTCCAATGAGTTATCTAGCCCAGCTTTCTTTCTGAAGCCTTTTATATGGGGATAACTATAATAGTAATAATTGTAGTATTTGTTAAGCGCTTACTATGTGCCAGGGACCTTACTAAGCACTGGGGTAGATATAAGATAATCACGTTGGACATGGTCCACGTCTCACATAAGGCTCACAGACTTAATCCCCATTTTCCAGATGAGAGAATTGAGGCCAGAGAAGGAAGTGACTTGCCCAAAGTCACACAGCAGACAAGGGACAGAGCTGGGATTAGAACCCAGGTCCTTCCTATCCATTAAGCGACGCTGCTTCTCTACTTATTCGATGCATAGTAGAGCCAAATTTGTCCTTAGTTGATCTGAATGAATTTATCTTCTGAACAAATGGCGCATAAACAGGTTTTGGCGGGTGTCCTGTTCAACCTTCTAGACTGTGAACCCGTTGTTGGGTCGGGATTGTCTGTATTGGTTGCCGAATTGTACTTTCCAAGCGCTTAGTGCAGTGCTCCGCACACAGTAAGCGCTCAAGAAATACAATTGAATGAATGAACGAGCCCCCGCCCAAGCCGCTTAGCACGCTATCCATTCAGAAGATAAAATTGTACAGAACTTGGAACTGGAAGTATTAATTTCAATCTGAAACGTCATGAATTTTCTGCCCGGACATTACTCGAAATGCTTGTTGATGACTCTTTTAGGTGGCCAAGAACAGATCAGAGGGCAGCAAAGCATAATCGTGGATATGCGTGAATTTCGTAGCGAGCTTCCATCTCTGATTCACCGCCGTGGCATTGACATTGAGCCAGTCACCTTAGAAGTTGGAGACTACATTCTGACCCCAGATATCTGTGTGGAGCGGAAAAGTATCAGCGATTTGATCGGGTCCTTAAATAACGGCCGCCTTTACACTCAGTGCGTCTCTATGTCTCGCTATTATAAGCGGCCAGTCCTTCTGATTGAGTTCGACCCAAGTAAACCTTTCTCCCTCACTTCCCGGGGCTCCCTGCACCAAGAGATCTCGAGTAACGATATTAGCTCCAAACTCACCCTTCTCACTCTTCATTTCCCAAGACTGCGCTTACTCTGGTGCCCGTCCCCGCACGCAACAGCCGAGTTATTTGAAGAGCTGAAAGAGAACAAGCCTCAACCTGACGCCACCACAGCGATGGCCATCACGGCGGATTCCGAAACCCTGCCCGAGTCCGATAAGTACAATCCCGGACCCCAGGACTTCCTATTAAAAATGCCAGGAGTGAACGCTAAAAACTGTCGTTCCCTGATGAACCAGGTGAAGAGCATCGCAGAGCTGGCAACCCTGTCACAGGACAGGCTCTCGGACATTCTCGGGAACGCTGCTAACGCTAAGCAGCTGTATGACTTCATTCACATGTCCTATGAAAAAGCTATGTCTCAGGGAAAAGGCAAAAAATGAACCTGAGGGGATGCTCTGAATTTTTATCATTAATATATATGATATTACATGGGTAATATATTACGTGGGTCTTGGTTTACCAGACTGGGGTCTGTCACTCCATTGGCCCCTTATTTTTGTCCACTGTTATTAACGATAATCTGCCTTCGCTGTTGGAACTGAAAGTCAAATTTCTCTTTGAACTTCATATCAGCGCCTCAATTGAAAAATTTCCGTCTACCCCACAAACCATATCAAGTTCCACGAGCTCAATTTTAAATGAAGTATGCCAAAAGGGTCCAGTTAAAGACCTTTAACTGTTTCTGGATGAAAAGCATTTTTAAACCAATGGAAACCTGGCTCTAGCTCCTGGCTTTTTCTTCAACGCACAATAAAATGTATTCACTTTCTGGATCAACAGAAGACATGTGCCGTGACTTTTAACTTGGGAGTCTATAAAAATCATTGTTTTTATTAACACAGAATGAGTGGTCTGAACACAAATCATCGGTCAGGGAAGGAGCTCAGACTCCCGAATCATTTTGCCAAGTGTGGGTTTAAAGCTGTTACACAAGGTTTTCGCTCATCTATAGCTTCATGACAGGCAAATGGGAGTAGGAAGGCCATTTCCTTTATCATGTATCCTTTATTCCGCTATTGTGGTGCCTTACCAGTGCCATAGTTCAAGGCACCCTGGGGCTCCACCTATTACTCCTTTTTCTTGTACATCAGGCCTTCCTGCTATTCCTGCAACTAGCTGCTCTGGCATGTCATCTATGCTCTTCCTCCTATGTAATAGATGCGAGCAGGAGTAACCCCAGGGACTTTGCCAGCTAGGCCAGTACATTTTATTTTTTTCATGCATAAAATGCTCAACTGAAACACTTTATTTGCATTCACGTCAGTCTCCCCGTCCTCTAGACTGTAAGCTTGTTGTGGGCAGAGAATGTTCTGTGTATTGTTGTATTGTACCCTCCCAAGCACTTAGGACAGTGCTCTGCCTATAGTAAGTGCTCAATAAATGCGATTGAATGAATGATCGAGAAAATGGTATCTAATTTCAGTTTCATTTTTAAGACGTAAAAATAGTTATCACCTTAAGGAGAAAGTCCTGGGCTGTTTGCCCTCCCTCCCAGAAAATTTGGTGTGTTTTTGACATATTGGTGGTTATAGCCTAATATACCAATGGAGTTAATCTCAGGTCATCAGAGAAGCAGCGTGGCTCAGTGGAAAGAGCCCGGGCTTTGGAGTCAGAGGTCATGGGTTCAAGTCCCGACTCTGGCAATTGTCAGCTGTGTGACTTTGGACAAGTCACTTCACTTTTCTGTGCCTCAGTTACCTCACCTGTAAAATGGGGATTAAGACTGCAAGTCCCTGAGGGACAACCTGATCACCTTGTAACCTCCCCAGCGCTTAGAACAGTGCTTTGCACATAGTAAGCGCTTAATAAATGCCATTATTATTATTATTATCAGGAACACATTTGGGGCAACATAACCTAGCAAGATTACTAGGGGTAGTAGGAAAGGGGAAAATAAGAAATCATTTAAAATCATATTAAAGATTTGACACATCGAATCTAATGTACGTAAGAGCTGATTTTGCTCCAGCGATAAAAATATTTTCTTATGCTAAAAATTAAGTAGATTATATGAAGTCTCTGACATGGGAATGGTTGTATAGAAAATTGATATCTAGTTCATTTTGTGATCTTGAAATAGTTTCGTAATTCAAAATGTGTTGAGATTAGACAACTAACTTTATATCTATTTTTTCTACAAGCTGTTGAACTTTTACTTATATGAACATGTATTTTTCTAATTCCATCCTTTTTTTAGTGATCAGTGGTGTTTATTCAACACCGACTGTGGGCCGAGCACAGAACCAAGTTTTTGGGAGAATACAGTAGAATTGTTCTTCGTTATGAAGATTTAAGTGTAGAAAAAATGATTAACATTTCAGATCAAGAAAGAATTTGAGTCAAAAATGTAAAAATATTTTTTCAAACATTTACAAAGTGCTGTATTAAGCACGCGAGAGAGTAAAGTAGAATGGACATGCCTATCCTCAAGTAGCTTACAATATAATGGGAGAAACTGACTCTAAAATAAATTGCAGATAAGAAGAAATAATGGAGTAGAAAGATGCGTAATTAAAAGTCGCAAGTCCTCAAGTGCTTAGGTGGCAAAGAAGTGCTCAAACACTTGGAAGATATAAATTGTCCTAATTTATATAAATTTATATAATTAAACATAATATAATTAATAATAATAATAAATAATATATTATTTATTATAATATTATTTAATAATTGTTTAATATTATAATATTTAATATTACTATTATATGCTATAGGTGTATTATTGATTAATATTAATTATAAGATAATTATATTAGTATATTGGTGTTATATTAATTTTATTAATATTTAAATTTAATGTTATTTAATTAATGATAATTATATTATATGTCATAATAATATATAATGTAATTAAATATAATTAAATATATAATTAAATTTATATAAATGATTTATATGAATAAATTTGTATGAATATAAATAATATATATATTGGAGGATATAAAATGGGGAGATTAGAAATCCACCAGGGAAGACCTCCTGTCTGGCTTTAATCCTGTTAAATTATTAACGCTTTCAATAATTCTGGTAATAAGCTCTTACAATGTGTCAAGCACTGTACTAAGTGCTGGGGTAAGGTACAAGATAATCAGGTCCCACATGGGACTCCCCCCCCCTTTTAGACTGTGAGCCCACTGTTGGGTAGGGACTGTCTCTGTATGTTGCCAATTTGTACTTCCCAAGTGCTTAGTACAGTGCTCTGCACACAGTAAGTGCTCAATAAATACGATTGATGATGATGATGGGACTCACAATCTAAGTAGAAGGAAGAACAGGTATTGAATTCATATTTTGCAGATGAGGGAACAGGCACAGAGAAGCTAAATGACTCGCTCAAAGTCACACGGTAGACAAATGGCGGAGCCGGGATTGGAACTCAGGTCCCTCGGACTTCCAAGCCCGTGCTCTGTCAAGCTACTTCTTTCTCTTGAGTAGTGTAGTAGTCCGCCAACCTTTGACACGGTTACTGAAACTGTCTTAAATCGAAATGTAAATTTGAACCAGTTTTCTCATAGCAGGGTTATAACTGGGGGTTTGGTTCCTGAATTACGGTGGGATATCCTGTTTTTCCCTAGATTAGCCAGAACTGTATTACAGATGAATAAAAGAGTTCCATTAATATGTTTATATTGTCAGAGAGGGTAGCCAGTTTTTCCTTCATCAGAAGTAAAATGGACCTGTTGATCCTCCCCAGCGATGAGCTAATTTCCTGCCCTCTGCACACTTTGCCCACTTTATCCTTCCCCCTCATCCCATCTCCAATAAAGTGCTGTAGTATGTAAATGGAGCTAGTGCTATAAAGGAGACTAATTTAAAACCACTTTGTTGTAAAGCTGAAACCAGCTGTCATTTCAGAAACTTAAGCGCTGAAGTGGAAAGAACACAGGCTTGGGAGTCAGAGGATGTGGGTTCTAATCCCAGTTCTGCCCCTTGTCTGCTGTGTGATCTCGGGCAAGCCGCTTAACTTCTCTGTGCCCCAGTTACCTTACCTGTAAAATGGGGATTGAGACTGTGAGCCTCACGTGGGACAACCTGATTACCTTGTATCTATTCCAGCGCTTAGAACAGTGCTTGGCACATAGGAAGTGATTAACAAATAACATTATTATTATTATTATAATAATCATTGTAACTCGAAACCTTGTAAGTCTAGGTCTGCCTGTAATGCGCAGTAGATATGAGGAAGAATGTTCAATCAATCAATCAATCGTATTTATTGAGCGCTTACTATGTGCAGAGTACTGTACTAAGCGCTTGGGAAGTACAAATTGGCAACACATAGAGACAGTCCCTACCCAACAGTGGGCTCACAGTCTATAAGGGAGACAGATAACAGAACCAAACATACCAACAAAATAAAATAAATAGGATAGAAATGTACAAGTAAAATAAATAGAGTTCACATTTTGCTGTACCTTGTTACACTGAAAGATTTGTCAGCCCGTACTGAATTAAAAGAGATACTTACAGAATAATGCTTCACACTGCCAAATGGATTAAACTGTCATTAAATGCTGTTATCATTTTGTATTAATGTTTACCAATTAGAAATTCAAAAATGTACTATGGTTTATCACATTTTAAAATGTGGTCAAACTGGTTTAATGTTTATTTTACACATTTTTATATTCAAAACTAAGTATCTTCTGAATGTGTTTTAACTCCCTTGAGAAGTGGGGACTTTCGTGTGGTTTATTTTTTCTAAGTACAAACTCTTGTTTATCAATCAGCATTTGTTGAACTCTTACTGGATGCAGAACACTTTGTGCCCTAGAGAGAACACATTTGAATTGGAAGTTAAGGTTCCAGTCTTCAAAGAGTTAACAGTCTCGTGGGAGGAGATGCAATAAGATTAGGAATGTCATGGCCCTAGTCCGTGCATTTTTTAATTTTCTTTGAGCCTCTTGCAAAGTTCAGGATTTCTGATAGCATGCATGTTATAAAACAATTCTTCTTTTATCCACATAATTAGTCTTCTGTAAATTTCTCTGAAACTTATGCAAGAATGACTCTTCATTGTGCAAAACGAGCCTTAGAAAAAGATCTACCTGGGAATCGTTTCAACCCGAGGGGGTTGTAAGAGCATAACACGGTTCTGGTATATCTGCAGGATTTACCCTGCTAATTTAAGAGATTAATTCTCCGATTCAACAGTCCAATGTGAGATTGAAAGTTAAGCCCCAGGGAACTAATAGTGGAAAAAAAGAGTCACTGGATATATGGCAATCTACACAAAAATCTATCCTCATTCATTCATTCATTCAGTCGTATTTATTGAGTCCTTACTGTCTGCAGAGCACTGTACTAAGCGCTTGGAAAGTACGGTTTGGCAACACATAGAGACGATCCTAAATGTAGGTAAGGAGAGCTTCTGATGAGTTTGGCTCAGGACTTGGGGTTGTTTTTCAGATAGAATTCAATTTTGTTTTGGCTCAGAAAACTCCTTTAGAAAAATCTTGGCCTCCTCATAACTTTTCAATAGGAAAAACTCCCCACTAAGAAACATTACAATATAAAGACCTTCTTATAACTTTTCAATAGGAAAAACTCCCCACTGAGAAACTTTACAATATAAAGAGACTGGATGAATAATCATTTCTTCTTGATTTGAGGTTAAAATGATTTGGGCATTTTTTACGGTATTTATGTGCTTGCTTACTATGTGCAAGGCACCGTACTAAACTCCGGGGTAGATTACAAACTAATGTGGCTCAGTGGAAAGAACCCAGGCTTGGGAGTCAGAGGTCGTGGGTTCTAATCCCGGCTCTGCCCCTTGTCAGCTGGGTGACTTTGGGCAAGTCACTTCACTTCTCTGGGCCTCAGTTACCTGATCTGTAAAATGGGGAGCCCCACGTGGGACAACCTGATTACCTTGTACCTACCCCAGCACTTAGAATGGTGCTTGGCACATAGTAAGCGCTTAACAAATACCATCATCAATTAGTGCTTTGAAAAGTGCTTGGCACATAGTAAGCACTTAACAAATACCATAATTATTATTATAATCAAGTTGGACACAGACCATGTCCCACATGGGGCTCACAGTCTTAATCCCCTTTTTACAGATTAGGCAACTGAGACTTAGAGAATTTAAGCGATTTGCCCAAAGTCACCTAGCAGACAAGTAACCGAGTTGGGATTAGAACCCAGGTCCTGTGATTCCCGGGCCCATGCTCCTTCCACTAAACCACATCCCTCTTATTTTGATTGAAATGACTGGGAAAAAATTACTTGTAAACATCAAAGTCATTGGCTGCATATTTTGTAATCAAATGTGTAATATTTACCAAGTATCTCATAATTATTTTTTTCCTCCATGTAAAAAAAGCAGAAATATTGCAGTCACACTGTACAAGTAATGATGCGTATAGAATATTCTACACTGAAGAAGTCCATTCACAGTGCTATGCTACTCCAAAACTACATCAGTATGGTGCACTGTGTGAGGTGCTTGTAAATCATATAGGTTAAGATCAATCAATCAGTAGGAATTATTGAGCAGTTACTGTGTGCAGAGCACTGTACTAAGCGCATGGGAAGTACAAGTTGGCAACATATAGAGACAGTCCCTACCCAACAGTGGGCTCACAGTCTCAAAGATGTGATGTGATCTGTGCCCCAGAGGAATTTACAGTCTAAAGGGAAATATCAGGGATATAGTAGAGGAAAAAAAGGATATTAGGAGATAAGTTGTTTTCGCCTTTCATTTATGAATTAGATTGGGGTTTGGGTGATTGCTTCATCGGGCATTTTTTAAAAAAGTTTGTCCTTGTGAATGAAAATAGTTTAGATTTGTTCCCTTCTTGGAACTGTATGCAGAATGCTAGCATAGGTTTCTTGTTTTTATTTTTAAGAAAAATGATCGCTGTTTTCAATTTGAATGAAAATACTTTAAGAATAACCGTGAAAATGCTTTTCTGAATAATTCCCTGCCTACGTATTTCATTATTTTTTCAAATCGTAAATTCGGGCAACTTTTCGACCTTAGGAAAGGTAACGATCATTAGGAAAAATGATCGCTGTTTTCAGTTTGAATTAAAATACTTTCAGAATAACCATGAAAAGGCTTTTCTGAATGGTCTAATTCCCTGCCTACGTGTTTCACTGGTTTTTCAAATGGTAAATTTGGGCAACATTTTGACCTCAGAAAAGGTAACAAGCAGTGCTTGAAGTGGATTAAAAAAGAAAGTAAGCTCTTTTCTCTACCAGCCTGCATTTGGCTCCTTCCTATTGCCCTAAGCCCCTCTCGTGATTGCACCTGGAGAGTTTCTAATACTCTACCAGTCTCAACTACGGAAGGGAGAGTCAAGCAGAAGAGTACCCGTTCCAATCCTAGCTTGGATGGTGGCTAGCGAGTGGAAGGCAATCTGCTACAAGTCAAAACTCGCCTTTGCTGGGCTGTCGAGGCCGGAGACTCAAGTTTACTGCGTGGAAAAAGGCACTGGTAAACCACAACTGTATTTTTACTAAGAAATCTTTACGGCTACGCCACCCGAACGATTGCGGATGGAGGTGGGGCGTCCCGGGAGAGATGTGTCCGTGGAGATGTTATGGGAGGGAAGCAACTCGGACAAGATGGTTCACGTTGCGTTTACCGTCCGACCCGCGGGATTGAACCGACAACCTCTGAATTCAGAGGCGGACCACTTACCTCTGGTCCGCGAGCTGCTTCGCTGATCACTTACTATGTGCAGAATTCATCTTTGTGCCGGCTGATGGTGATGTCTTCTGGTGGGGATGACAGACAAGTCACAGACCAGAATCTGTGGGTCGGAGTGGATTGTAGTGCGGTCGTCAGGGCAATGTCACTCAATCCTTGCCAGTCACTTAGCGCTTAGAACAGTGCTTGGCACATAGCACTTAAACACCATCATTATATTATTATTATATTATATGTAATATAATGCATTATATATATTATAATATATTATAAATAAATACGATTGAATATTCCTACTTGGGGATGGAGCATGAGTGAGTAGGCAGTCAGGTGCAGAATATTGCAAAGTGCAGTGAAGCAGCGCGGTCCACCGGATAGAGCATGGACATGGATTAATTTTATGATTGTTACGGCGTTTGTTAAGTGCTTACTATGTGCCAGGCTCTGTACTAAGCGCTGGGGTGGATACAAGCAAATCGGGTTGGACACGGTCACTGTCCCACCTGGGGCTCACAGTCTTAATCCCCATTTTACAGATGAGGGAACGGAGGCCCGGAGAAGTGAAGTGACTCACCCAAGGGCACACAGACAAGGGGGTAGAGCTGGGGTTAGAACCCATGACCTTCTGACTCCGAGGCCTGGCTCTGTCCACTATTACCATGCTGGGTGTCAGAAGGGCCCGGGTTCTCATCCCGACTCCGCCACTTGTCGGCCGTGTGACCTTGGACAAGTCATTTCCCTTCTCTGCGACTCAGTTACCTCATCTGTTCAAATGGGGATTAATGCTGTGCGCCCTTTGTGGACATGGACTCTGTCCCACCTGATTAGCTTGTATCTACCACAGCGCTTAGTCCGGTGGCGGGCACATAGCACTTTAACAAATACCATTAAAATTTTAAAAGTACACTTTAAGGATTTTATGTGCAAGATGGATTTAGGGGCTGAAACAACTGGTACTGTCAATGACTGGTGTAATACTGGTACTATTCCGTAGCATTTCCAGCTGGCAGTAATCTAGGCATCCTCTGCAGCCTTTGCCGCTTGCTAGTCTGATTCTAGCTCTGCCATTTGCCTGCTCTGCGACCTTGAGCAAGCCACCTAACTTCTCCGGGCCTCAGTCGCCTCATCTGTAAAATGGGGACTCAACCTTACTCCCTCCTAGCCCCATGATGGGACAGGGACTGTGTCCAATCTGATAACCATGTATCTGCACCAGTGCTAAGGACAGAACATAGTAAGCGCTTCGCAAACACCGTTAAAAACATTATTTTTATTAAGGAGGAAATAAGATGGCTCCTTAAAGTGAATTATTTAGCAGCCGAACTTACCTGTTGTCTGTTTTCACCTGTTTTCTGAGTGCCCCAGTGTCCAAAGTCAATGCACCAGAACAGCTTTCTATGAGCTTTGGATGCCTCAGGGGAATTCAGGCCCAGTCTGCACCAATCATTTAAAGTTGGAGTGCTATCGGGGAATCTGAGTTTAGTAGTATTATTATTATTAGCAATAATAATAATAGTACTTGTTAAGCACTTACTATGTGCCAAGTAATCCCGGCTCCGCCACTTATCAGCTGTGGGACTTTGGGCAAGTCACTTAACTTCTCTGGGCCTCAGTTACCTCACCTGTAAAATGGGGATTAAGCCTGTGAGCCCCGCGTGGGACAACCTGATTACCTTGTATGGACCCCAACGTTTAGAACAGTGCTTGGCACATAGTAAGTGCTCAACAAATACCATCGTTATTACTATTCTAAGCACTGGAGTAGATAGAAGTTAATCAGGTTGGACACAGTCCTTGTTCCGCATGGGGCTCACACGCTTACAGATTATCATTTTACCAAAGAGGAAACTTTGGCACAGAGAAGTTAATCAATCAATCAATCAATCATATTTATTGAGCGCTTACTGTGTGCAGAGCACTGTACTAAGCGCTTGGGAAGTACAAGTTGGCAACATATAGAGACAGTCCCTACCCAACAGTGGCTCAGAGTCTAAAAGGGGGAGACAGAGAACAAAACCAAACATACTAACAAAATAAAATAAATAGAATAGATATGTACAAGCAAAATAAATAAATAAATAGAGTAATAAGTATGTACAAACATATATACATATATACAGGTGCTGTGGGGAAGGGAAGGAGGTAAGATGGGGGACAAGATGGGGGCAAGTTAATGACTGGCTCAAGGTCACACAACCGACATGCGGCGGAGGTGGAATTAGAAACCAGCCTTCTCTGCTCTATCCACTAAGCCATGCTTCTTCTAGATATCTGTTGTATTAACAGCTTGGTTTTAGAGCATATGAGTCTATGTTCAGTCCAACATTATCACCATCATCAACAATGGTATTTATTGAGCACTTATTGGGTATAGAGCATTGCACTAAGCACTTGGGATAGTACAAGAGAACAGAGTTGGTAGACATGGTCCCTGCCCATAGTGATCTTACAGTCTACAGGGGGAGACAGACATTAATTTAAATAATTTATAATAGATAATGTATAGATATGTACCTAAGTGCTTTGGGGTTCAGGGTGGGGCGAATATCAAATACCCAAACGTCACAGGTCGAAGTGCATAGATGATGCAGAAGGGAGAGAGAAGTGGGAAAAAGAGCTTAAAATTAGGGCCCTCACGAGGCTTCGGTTCCCACAGATCGTCAATAATATGACTTATGAGATGCCATTGTTTAGACCTTGGGTGCATCCGTAATATCATTCTTTTATTTGGGAAGTGGAAACTAGTGCTGGTGATTTCCATGACGATTGGCAACCCCACTGAGCCAAAGTAGACCATTGCTCTTTAGCTTTCCAATCCTATGAAGACCATTCATTCATTCAATCGTATTTATTGAGCGCTTACTGTGTACAAAGCCCTGTACTAAGCGCTTGGAAAGTACAATTCGGCAACATATAGAGACAATCCCTGCCCACAACAGGCTCACGGTCTAGAAGGGGGGAGACAGACATCAAAATAAGTAAACAGGCATCAGTAGCATCAATACAAATAAATAGAATTATATATATATACATCATTAATAAAATAAATAGAAATATATTTACACACACACAAGTGCTGTGGGGCGGGGAGGGGGGTAGAGCAGAGGGGAGTGAGTGGGGGAGATGGGGAGGGGAGAGAGGGAGCAGAGGAAAAGGGGGGCTCAGTCTGGGAAGGCCTCCTGGAGGAGGTGAGCTTTCAGTAGGGCTTTGAAGGGAAGAAGTGTGCTAGTTGGCGGATTTGAGGAGGGAGGGGATTCCAGGCCAGAGGTAGGATCAATCAATCAATCAATCAATCGTATTTATTGAGCGCTTACTGTGTGCAGAGCACTGAACTAAGCGCTTGGGAAGTACAAGTTGGCAACATATAGAGACAGTCCCTACCCAACAGTGGGCTCACACTCTAAAAGGGGGAGACAGAGAACAAAACCAAACATACTAACAAAATAAAATAAATAGAATAGATATGTACAAGCAAAATAAATAAATAAATAGAGTAATAAATATGTACAAACATATATACATATATATAGGTGCTGTGGGGAAGGGAAGGAGGTAAGATGAGGGGGTTGGAGAGGGGGACGAGGGGGAGAGGGAGGATGTGGGCCAGGGGTCGACGGTGGGACAGGTGAGAATGAGGTACAGGGAGGAGGTTAACGGCATAAGAGGAGCGGAGAGTGTGGGCTGGGCTGGAGAAGGTGAGAAGGGAGGTGAGGTAGGAGGGGGCGAGGTGATGGGGAGCTTTGAAGCCAATAGCAAGGAGTTTTTTGGTTCGTTCATTCCTTTGTATTTATTGAGCCCTTACTGTGTGCAAAGCACTGTACTGGACATTCGGGAGAGTACAATATAACAATAAACAGACAAATTCACTGCCCATACTGAGGATCCACGCAATAAATCTCTCATGATAATCAGTTGGTCAAACTTTGGAGTTGCTATGGCGAGCCTATCTACATCCTCATAGAATTTTTCATTTTCTCTGTTTTTGTCATTCCAGGGCATATCTGGTAGTGGACCAGCGCACGAGTCCTCTAAGAACATTTACCTGCCTCACTGACACACGGATCGAATCTCCCCATCTGTGGCATCGTCTTCTAGATATCAGGTCAGAGTTGGATATATAATCTTTTAGGGATTAAGGATGACAAGGTGAACGGCCAGAAAAGATCCAGATACTCTGCACCATTTACAGAAAGTTGCGTCAGAGTTGTTAAAACCTGCTCCAGGTGCGGAAGTATCAAATTGCAACTCTGGGAACAAAATTAATCTTGATCTTATTTGCTGAAACTACTGAGTTCTTATAGTATTTTTTGGATTGCTCATCATCAATTGAGCATTATATGCAGAACACTGCATTATGACCTTGGGAGAGTGCAGTACAACAGAAATGACTGAAACATTCCATGCCCATAAAGTCTAGAGGGGGAGACAGACATCAGTAATAATGATAATAATAATAACGGTATTTGTTACACACTTACTATGTACAAGGCATTGTTCTAAGTGCTGGGGAGATACAAGGTGATCAGGTTGTCCCACATGGGGCTCACAGTCTTAATCCCCAGTTTACAGATGAGGTAACTGAGGCACAGAGAAGTTACCTCCTTCCCATCTTACCTCCTTCCCTTCCCCACAGCACCTTTGTATATGTATATATGTTTGTACATATTTATTACTCTATTTATTTATTTATTTATTTTACTTGTGCATATCTATTCTATTTATTTTATTTTGTTAGTATGTTTGGTTTTGTTCTCCGTCTCCCACTTTTAGACTGTGAGCCCACTGTTAGGTAGGGACCGTCTCTGTATGTTGCCAACTTGTACTTCCCAAGCGCTTAGTACAGTGCTCTGCACACAGTAAGCGCTCAATAAATACGATTGATTGATTAAGTGACTTGCCTAAAGTCACACAGCTGACAAGCGGCGGAGTCGGGATTAGAACCCATAACCTCTGACTTCCAAGCCCGTGCTTGGGATTGGGATTGTATAAATATTGGGAAATGTAAATATCCGGTTTTCCAGAACATCTTCATGAACCGTGAAGTCATTTACAGTGTAATACTTCTAGTTTGCTTTTCTAGTAAGCGAGACTGTTGTTTTGCAGGCACCCCCTTGCACGCATCCGGAGTTTCTGACGTACCAAGGTCCATCATCATCATCATCAATCGTATTGATGATGCTACTGCTATTTCCCACAAAGAGCCACAGGAGAGACGGATGTCCCCAGGGAGCTTCAGTGACGTCTAGCAGAAGTGTTACAGAAAGGTAAGAGAGCCAGGCTCTTGTTGGCCTGATATATTATTGACTCTTCTGTTCCCTTTCCCCCAGTTTTCCCTCTCTCTCAGTCATCTTGCTGATGCACTCAGTCTCTATCATTTAATTTTGATGAGGATATGATACATATACTATACTACATGTCCTCATAATATATATGGAGAGGCAGCATGGGGTGTAATGGATAGCGCACAGGCCTGTCGTGGGTTCTAATCCCAGCTCTTCCATTTGTCTGTTGTGTGACCTTGTCCAAGTCACTTCAATCAATCAATCAATCAATCGTATTTATTGAGCGCTTACTGGGTGCAGAGCACTGTACTAAGCGCTTGGGAAGTACAAGATGGCAACACATAGAGACGGTCCCTACCCAACAGTGGGCTCACAGTCTAAAAGGGGGAGACAGAGAACAAAACCAAACATACTAACAAAATAAATAAGTAGAATAGATATGTACAAGTAAAATAAATAAATAAATAAATAGAGTAATAAATATGTACAAACATATATACAGGTGCTGTGGGGAAGGGAAGGAGGTAAGATGGGGGGGTGGAGAGGGGGACTTCACTTCTCTGGGCCTCGGTTACCTCATCTGCAAAATCAATCAATCAATCAATCGTATTTATTGAGCGCTTACTATGTGCAGAGCACTGTACTAAGCGCTTGGGAAGTACAAGATGGCAACATATAGAGACAGTCCCTACCCAACAGTGGGCTCACAGTCTAAAAGGGGGAGATAGAGAACAAAACCAAACATACTAACAAAATAAATAAATAGAATAGATATGTACAAGTAAAATAAATAAATAAATAGAGTAATAAATATGTACAAACATATATACATATATACAGGTGCTGTGGGGAAGGGAAGGAGGTAAGATGGGGGGGATGGAGAGGGGGACTTCATTTCTCTGGGCCTCGGTTACCTCATCTGCAAAATGGGGATTGAGACCATAAGCCCCGTGTGGGGCTGGGTCTGTGTCCAACCCGATTTGCTTGTATCCACCCCAGCGCTTAATACAGTGCCTAGCACATAGTAAGCACTTAACGAATACTACAATTATTATACGATTTGGGGGTATCCTCTGTAGTCACCAGAAACAAACCCAGGAAATCTATTCTCGTTTTTCTTTGATTTGATTAGCCCTCCAAGAACAACAATCTTTTTTGGTTATCAAATTGTCTGCCCAACCACTTAAGCACGAATCATGCCGGAAAAAAGGAAATAGATTTTCCCAGTCTTCTTTTTTCTTTTTTTATCCAGAAAAAAAAAAAAAGTTTACATCTCTGCCATCTCCCAAGGGCTCTGCACACACTAACTGCTCGATAAATGTGATTGCTTGATTGCAGACAGTAAGCACTCAGTAGATCTCTCAGGTGTAAACTGGGGCCTCACTGCTCTTTTTTCCAATTAAGCAAGAGGTGTGCCTGAAGGGAACCTGATCAAGGTAGGTAGAAGAAGCTATAAAGAAACTAAAAAACACTGTTGAGTGGATCAAGTCACCCATTTGGTAATTCCTAAGTGCTTGATGCACAGTAAATGACTATTTGCAGATATTGATTTAGGAGGTGGATAGCATTTTAGTCTCAATTATTACTCTTGCAACTGCTCCTTCCCGTGGGGTACTTTTATTATTTGGCAAGCTTACCGTTTGAAGTTGGAGAATTACTTAAGGCTCAGCTAGGAAGATTATTAGAGCAATTACCTAGGTTATAATAATAATAATAATCAAATACGATTGATTGATTGATTGATTGATTGCTGTTGCGCGGGCCTGGCAAAGCCTGTCCAGATATTGATTTAGGAGGTGGGGGTGATTTGAGGCTGCATTTTGTCAATTTTACCAGGTAAACCTGAAGTCCCTTCCTGCGCTATTTTCTAAATTTTTCGTTTCCATCTTGGTTATTGGCTCTGGTGGCAGCTAACAAAAATTTGTGAGAAGGTGTGAAGCTTCATCAGTCTAAATGGGGAAGTTATAAAATCGCAATTTGGTTTTCCCCCTTTACTTTTCGGCTATTCTCGTTGTTCCCTGCTATGTAATCTTGGGCAGAGAAGCAGTGTGGCCTAGTGGCTAGATCACAGCCCTGGGTTCTTATCCCATCTCCAACTCTTGTCTGCCGTGTGACCTTGGGCAAGCATCAGTTCCTTCATCTGTAAAATGGGGATTAAGAGTGTGAGCCCCATGTGGGACACGGACTATGTCCATCCTGATGAGCTTATATCTACCCCAGCACAGTACAGTACGGTACTTGGCACATAGTAAGAGCTTAACAAATACCATAAAAAAAGTCACAACTTCTCTGTGCCTTAGTTTCCTAAGCGAGAAGCGGCGTGACTCAGTGGAAAGAGCCCAGGCTTTGGAGTCAGAGGTCATGGGTTCAAATCCCGTCTCCGCCAATTGTCAGCTGACTTTGGGCCAGTCACTTCACTTCTCTGTGCCTCAGTTCCCTCATCTGTAAAATGGGGGTTAAGACTGTGAGTCCCCTATGGGACAACCTGTTGACCTTGTAACCTCCCCAGCGCTTAGAACAGTGCTCTGCACATAGTAAGTGCTTAATAAATGCCATCATCATTATTATTATTGTGATTATTATTATTATTATTTCCTAATCTGTAAAATGAGTACTTAAAATCTGTTCTCCGTCCTACTTAGATTGAGAGTCTCATGTGGGACAGGGACTGTGTCCAATCTGATTATCTTTTATCCACCCCAGTGCTTAACACAGTACTTGGCACACAGTAAGCCCTTAACAGATACGAAAATTTTATTAATTCTTATTCCCTCATACAAGCCTTTATACAGTGCTTTATTAAGTAAGTGCTTAATAAATGCCATCATCATTATTATTATTGTGATTATTATTATTTCCTAATCTGTAAAATGAGTACTTAAACTCTGTTCTCCGTCCTACTTAGATTGAGAGTCTCATGTGGGACAGGGACTGTGTCCAGTCTGATTATCTTGTATCCACCCCAGTGCTTAACACAGTACTTGGCACACAGTTAACAGATACCAAAATTATTATTAATTCTTATTCCCTCATACGCGCCTTATCCGCAGAGAATGCATTGTCTCAGCTAAATTAACTGTGCTTAGAGCATGCATGTTTACCAACCTTGTTGTATTCCCCCAAGTTCTTAGTTCAGTGCTCTGCATACAGTATGCACGCAATAAATGCCATGGATTAATTGGTGTGGATAAGTGTGCATAGCAGCAAGTTTGCCTGCTTGGAGAGAGGGGATTGTCTCTCAAGGTCCCTTTCCAGCTCGGTGATTATTTGATTCCTGGCTTGTCAAGCAGGAGGATCAATCAATCAATCAATCAATTGTATTTATTGAGCACTTACTGTGTGCAGAGCACTGTACTAATCGCTTGGGAAGTACAAGTTAGCAGCATATAGAGACAGTCCCTACCCAACAGTAGGCTCACAGTCTAGAAGGGGGAGACAGAACAAAACCAAACATATTAACAAAATAAAATAAATAGAATAGATATGTACAAGTAAAATAAATATATAGAGTAATAAATATGTACATACATATATACAAGGGCTTTACCAAGCCTCCTCGGCATGAATTTCTGCTTTGGATACAACATCCAGATGATGCGATTGGCAAGCCGACCCCAGCGTAAGTTGGAGTTAGGGAAGAGCTCCCAGCCTCAGTTGTGGAGCTTGGGCCTGTGGTGCAATTATTTTACAAGCCATTATTTTTCTTGCCGTTAAATTTTGATGTAAAAAAAAAAATATGCTCAGTAATGTTGTCTTGGAAACTGAAAGTAAATGTTCGGCAACTTTAGCCAGCCAATCCTAGGCTTTTCTGGGGATTTTTCTTTCTTATTTTGGTTGTACTGAACTTACTGTAACTGGGGCAGCGGTGTTGCTATGGTGATTTGTTAATGTCAAAACATAACACTTTGCCGCAGTGGATCAAAACAGCAGTTAAATCTCTTTGACGTTGCCTTGAACATGACATTCATTCTCTCTGGAAATCCTCAGTGCTCCTATTAGGATGCATGTCCAGGAATTTAAAGCTGGGTGAAAGAGACAGTAGCATTTTGGGCTCAGTTATTACTCTTGCAACTGCCCCTTCCCATGGGGTACTTTTATTATTTGGCAAGCTTACCATTTGAAGCTGGAGAATTATTTAAGGCTCAGCTAGGAAGATTATTAGAGCAATTACCTAGGTAATTGCTGTTGCGTGGGCCTGGCAAAGCATCATGGCATTCCCACATTGCCACTGTTATATCTTGGGATGAACTGCTGGAAGAAGAAGGGCACCTATTCATTCACTCATTGAATAGTATTTATTGAGTGCTCACTATGATAATAATGATTATGGTACTTGTTAATCACTTGCTAAGCACTGGGATAGATCCATTAACCACGTTGGATATAACCACGTTGCACACTGGGCTCAAGCTCTTAATCCCCATTTTTTACAGATGAGGTAACTGAGGCACAGAGAAGTTGGATGACTTGCCCAAGGTCACACAGCAGGCAAGTGGTGGAGCCGGAATTAGAACCCATGAGCTTCTGGATCCCAGGCCTGTGATGTAACCACTACACCATGCTGCTTCTCTATGTGCAAATCGCTGTACTGAGCACTTGGGAGAGTACAATCCAACGGAGTTGGCAGACATGTTCCCTTCCTGTGGTCTCACTACTTTCAGAAATCTTATGGGTCCTCCCGTTCCCACGGTCTAATTTTGGGGTACTGGTAGGTCGAACC
This sequence comes from Tachyglossus aculeatus, assembly GCF_015852505.1. Taxonomy (NCBI): domain Eukaryota; kingdom Metazoa; phylum Chordata; class Mammalia; order Monotremata; family Tachyglossidae; genus Tachyglossus; species Tachyglossus aculeatus. Next base: position 73,456,905 of record NC_052086.1, read on the forward strand.
CATCCCAAAGCATGAATTGAGCACAATTCCTTCCTCTCCCCCTCGTCCCCCTCTCCATCCCCCCCATCTTACCTCCTTCCCTTCCCCACAGCACCTATATATATATGTATATATGTTTGTACATATTTATTACTCTATTTATTTATTTATTTTACTTGTACATATCTATTCTATTTATTTTATTTTGTTTGGTTTTGTTCTCTGTCTCCCCCTTTTAGACTGTGAGCCCACTGTTGGGTAGGGACTGTCTCTATATGTTGCCAATTTGTACTTCCCAAGCGCTTAGTACAGTGCTCTGCACATAGTAAGCACTGAACAAATACGATTGATGATGATGATGATAAGCACTCAATAAATATGATTGAATGACGTCTAGACAGTCTTCTAGACTTCTAGAAGTCAGTCTAGTCACAGTCTAGTCTTCTAGACTGTGAGCCCGCTGTTGAATAGGGACCGTCTCTATATGTTGCCAACTTGTACTTCCCAAGCGCTTAGTACAGTGCTCTGCCCGCAGTAAGCGCTCAATAAATACGATTGATTGATTGATTGAATGAATGAATAATCCACCAGGCAATTAATCCCCATCCTTCAAAGTCTTAACGGAAGGCACATCTCCTCCAAGACGCCTTCCCGGACTAAGCCCCACTTTTCCTCATCTCCCACTCCCTTCCGCATCACCCTGACTAGCTCCCTTTGCTCAGCGCTTAGAACAGTGCTTTGCACATAGTAAGCGCTTAATAAATGCCATCATTATTATTATTCCCCCCTCTCCCTGCCCCACAGCACTTGTGTATTTATCTGTCATTTTAGTAGTTTATATTGATGTCTGTTTACTTGCATTGATATCTGTGAGCTCTCTGTGGGCAAGGATTGTCTCTCTATTGCTGTATTGTAATAATAATAATTATTATGGCATCTGTTAAGCACTTACTCTGTGCCAAGCACTGTTGTGAGCACTGGAGTAGATGCAAGGTAATCTGGTTGTCCCACGCAGAACTCACAGTCTTAATCCCCATTTTATAGATGGAGTAACTGAGGCACAGAGAAGTGAAGTGACTTACCCAAGGTCACACAGCAGACAAGTGGTGGAGCCAGGATTAGAACCCATGTCCTGTGGCTCCGAAGCCCTTGTTCTTGCCACTAGGCCATGCTGCCAAGCTCTTAGTACAGTGCTGTTAACATCATCATCATCATCATCATCAATCGTATTTATTGAGCGCTTACTATGTGCAGAGCACTGTACTAAGCGCTTGGGAAGTACAAATTGGCAACATAGAACCCATATATGCATATATACATATATATGTATATATATACATATATACATATGTACTAACATAGTAAGTACTCAATAAATAAATAAAGCACTCGAGGAAACAGCGTGGCTCAATGGAAAGAGCAGGGGCTTGGGAGTCAGAGGATCTGGGTTCTAATCCCGGCTCCACCGCTTGTCTACTGTGTGACCTTGGGCAAGCCATTTAACTTCCCTGTGCCTCAGTTCCCTCATCTGTAAAATGGGGATTAAGATTGTGAGCCTCACGTGGGACAACCTGATGACCTTGAGCCCGTTGTCTAGACTGTGCGCCTGTTGTTGGGTAGGGACCGTTTCTATATGTTGCCGATTTGTACTTCCCAAGCGCTTAGACCAGTGCTCTGCACACAGTAAGTGCTCAATAAATACGATTGAATGAATGAATGAATGACCTTGTATGATAATGATGGCATTTGTTATGCGCTTACTATGTGCAAAGCACTGTTCTAAGCGCTGGGGGGATGCAAGGTGATCAGGTTGTCCCACGTGGGGCTTACAATCTTAATCCCCATTTTACAGATGAGGTGACTGAGGCACGGAGAAGTTAAGTGACTTGCCCAAAGTCACACAGCCGATAAGTGGCGGAGCCAGGATTAGAACCCATGACCTCTGACTCCCAAGCTCGGGCTCTTTCCACTGAGCCACACTGCTTCTCTCTACCTCAGCGCTTAGAACAGTGCTCGGCATATAGTAAGTGCTTAGCAAATACCATCATCATCAATAAATACAAGTTATTTTGTATATATGTATATATGTTTGCACATATTTATTACTCTATTTATTTATTTATTTATTTTACTTGTCCATATCTATTCTATTTATTTTATTTTGTTAGTACGTTTGGTTTTGTTCTCTGTCTCCCCCTTTTAGACTGTGAGCCCACTGTTGGGTAGGGACCGTCTCTATATGTTGCCAACTTGGACTTCCCAAGCGCTTAGTACAGTGCTCTGCACCCAGTAAGCGCTCAATAAATACGATTGATTGATTGATTGATTTGGGCAGCGTGGCTCAGTGGAAAGAGCCTGGGCTTGGGAGTCAGAGGCCGTGGGTTCTAATCCCAGCTCTGCCACTTGTCAGCTGTGCGGCTTTGGGCAAGTCACTTCACTTCTCTGGGCCTCAGTGACCTCGTCTGTAAAATGGGGATGAAGACTGTGAGCCCCCCGGGGGGACAATCTGATCACCTTGTAACCTCCCCAGTGCTTAGAACGGTGCTTTGCACATAGTAAGCGCTTAATAAATACCATCATTATTATGATTAACTTCTCTGTGCCTCAGTTACCTCATTTGTAAAATGGGGATTGAGACTGTGAGCCCCCCGTGGGACAACCTGATCACCTTGTAACCTCCCCAGCGCTTAGAACGGTGCTTTGCACATAGTAAGCGCTTAATAAATACCATCATTATTATTATTAACTTCTCTGTGCCTCAGTTACCTCATTTGTAAAATGGGGATGGAGACTGTGAGCCCCCCGTGGGCCAACCTGATCACCTTGTAACCTCCCCAGCGCTTAGAACGGTGCTTCGCACATAGTAAGCGCTTAATAAATACCATCATTATTATTATTAACTTCTCTGTGCCTCAGTTACCTCATTTGTAAAATGGGGATGGAGACTGTGAGCCCCCCGTGGGCCAACCTGATCACCTTGTAACCTCCCCAGTGCTTAGAACAGTGCTTTGCACGTATTAAGCGCTTAATAAATACCATCATTATTATTATTAACTTCTCTGTGCCTCAGTTACCTCATTTGTAAAATGGGGATGGAGACTGTGAGCCCCCCGTGGGCCAACCTGATCACCTTGTAACCTCCCCAGTGCTTAGAACGGTGCTTTGCACATATTAAGCGCTTAATAAATGCCATTATTATTATTATTATTAATTGAATGAGTGAATGAGTGAATGAGTGAATGCGGCCTCTCGTCTGAATCAATGGGGGTCACTATTGAGTCACACATGCTTATCATCATCATCAATCGTATTTATTGAGCGCTTACTGTGTGCAGAGCACTGTACTAAGCGCTTGGGAAGTACAATTTGGCAACATATAGAGACAGTCCCTACCCAATGGTGGGCTCACAGTCTAAAAATGAGCTACACATGCTCATGTCCTAGACTGGACTCCTGGTCGTCCTACTCCTGTCGCCAATTTGAGGGCCAAAGCCAGGGGCGGCAGATTGGATGGGGGAGTCTCTTCATCCGTTTCTTGCCAAACAGTGACTCCAGAAGAAAAATAGCTGCCCGACTTCCAGCATGACTCACTATAAACAAACAAATGCCCGTCCGGTGCCCGTCGCGGAGCCTGCACGGTCGTACCGGGGCCTGAATCGGGGTGGAAGTCACAAATCTTCGAGACCGTGAGCCCACTGTTGGGTAGGGACCGTCTCTATATGTTGCCAACTTGTACTTCCCAAGCGCTCAGTACAGTGCTCTGCACACAGTAAGCGCTCGATAAATACGATTGAATGAAGTCTGGTTCGGGTTGGAGGAGTTCTTTTTGTCGGGGGCGCGTTTCTGGGTGCCTTTCTCTAAGCATGCCCCTTAAGCAGTAGGATTTTGAAGCAGATCATCATCATCATCATCAATCGTATTTATTGAGCGCCTACTATGTGCAGAGCACTGTACTAAGCGCTTGGGAAGTACAAATTGGCAATATATAGAGACGGTCCCTACTCAACAATGGGCTCACAGTCTAGAAAACATGTCACTGTCTTAGCAGCCCCCCACCCAAAATTGTCATTTCTCCTTCTCCTCCTCCTTCCTCTTCCTCTCCTCCTCCTCCACTTCTTCCTCCTCTCCATCTTCCTCCTCCTCTTTCTCCTCCTCCTTCCTTTCCTCTTCTCCATCTTCCTCCTCTTCTTTTAAACAACGTGATCCTCCCAAGGCACAAGTCCAAAGTTAAACTATTAAAATAGCTCCGATAATAATAAAGTCATCAGCAAAGGGAATGAAAAGAATTAGATTTTACACATCACTGACTAGAAAAGAACAATTTAAAATGATCTTCGGCACCATGCCCTACAGGTAAGTGAACTGGCTTTGAGTCAAAGGATGGTCAGGAAATTCCCTAAACAAGGGTCCTTGATCCTTCCTGGAAATGCCTCTGCTCTTTATTTCTGAAGAGGCGGCGGGAAGTGGTGTGGTGGAGAAAGAAAATAGAATGGTATGTGTGCTAATGGCATTTATTAAGCACTTACTATGCGCAAAGCACTGTTCTAAGCGCTGTGTGTTCTTTGTGTGTTCAACCAGAGAAATAAGGAAGAAGGGAGGTTAATCTCTGGGCTCAGATTTAACACCTAAAAGGAAGCAGGTTCAGGCTGACAAGAAAGAAAGTGGGCTGGCTTCCTCCCTCTCGCTGTACTCTGCTTCTTCAAGTAAAATTTAGTCAGTGATTCATCGTAATTGTGATGGTGAGAGACCTTCCAGTGAAAATCAAAGTGTTCTCCTGGAAACCAACACTGTGGCATATTTGCTAAAAACAGCATTTTATTCAGCGAAAAAACCCCACCAATATGATATGACCCGAAGGTTTGGGGGATAGACTGTTATTTTTTCTACTTTAAAAGTAGAAGGAAAGGGGACTGAGCTTCTAGGGGCATAATAAAGGAATTAGAAAAAATTGTCTGTGCATTCACGATAATGGAAATGATCAGAAAGTCGAAGCATTCCGGTTGGCATTTCAGAGTTTGGGGACTTTTTCAGCATAGGTGTCAGAAGTGGTAAACATATGCTCATTTTGGCCAACGGCCAACTGGGGCCTTATTTCACAGTCAATGCCTTGTAGGAACAAAATAGTGTGAAACTGGTTTTCAGAAAAGACAATAGGTCTTCTGAAAAGTGGTGGAATCAATGTCCGCAATTTTTTTTTATAGTATTTATTTAGCTCTTTGGCTGTTCATTTGATTAGACAGGAAAAGAACTAGGTTTTGAAATGGAGAGGATGTCTATAAAAGAGAAGCCATTTTCCAGGTAGGTCTTCATCATCATCATCAATCGTATTTATTGAGTGCTTACTATGTGCAGAGCACTGTACTAAGCGCTTGGGAAGTACAAATTGGCAACACATAGAGACAGTCCCTACCCAACAGTGGGCTCACAGTCTAAAAGGTCTCTACTGGATTCTCGGAACACTTTAGAAAACTACATGAAAAGCAGGCTAGTTAGGCATCAGATCACGTATCCGGACCTTCAGATTAAATTTTAAGTCGCTGAGCCTGTTTTAACCTCCCTGTGCATCCTTGTTAACTAACGTGGAACTTGCTGCCTCTCTCTGGGGTCTGGTTGTGTTTGGGCCGCATTTTTCTTCGTTTGGGCCGCATTTTTCTTCGGTTTAACGATTGTTCTCAGGGCTGGTATGCGCTGATGCGGTGCTTGTTAACGAATTCTGTTGAGCAATCTGAACTGAATCAACTGCTTGTTGCTGGGTGTGGGGCACCCAGTATGTTTATAAGTATGTTTTCAGTTGAGTTAATGAAGAGGTGGGTGTTCTTGTGGACTCAATCAATCAATCAATCGTATTTATTGAGCGCTTCCTGTGTGCAGAGCACTGTACTAAGCGCTTGACTCTTTGCGGGCTCTGAATTCTAAGTGTATCTGTGCCTCTGATCACAGAAACCACGGGCTAGGAGTCTTCATCTGTGCCTCAGTTTCCCCATCTGAAAAGTGGAGGTTACAATACCGAGTGATCTTGTAGGGATACTGGGAAGAGTCCTTGGTGAATGTTTTAACTGTAGTGGGTGGAGCATAGGCGTGGGAGTCCGAAGGTCATGGGTTCTAATCCCGGCTCCACCACTTCTCTGCTGTGTGACCTTGGGCCAGTTACTTCACTTCTCTGGGCTTCGGTTACCTCATCTGTAAGAGAAAGGAGATTGGGACTGTGAGCCCCATGTGGGACAGGACTGTGGCCAACCCAATTTGCTTGTATCCACCCCAGCGCTGAGTTCAGTGCCTGGTAAATAGTAAGCGTTGGTGTAGTGGATAGAGCACGGTCCTGGGATGTAGCAAAGTCATGGGTTCGAATTCTGCCTCCACCACTTGTCCGATGTGTGACTTTGGGAAAGTCACTTAGCTTCTCTGGTCCTCAGTTACCTCATCTGTAAAAATGGGGATTAAGAGTGTGACAGGGACTACGACCAACCTGATTAACTTGTATCTACCCCTCAGTGCTTAAACTAGTGCTTGGCACATAGTAAGTGCTTAATGAGTACCATAATCATTATTATTCATAATAATAATAGTAATAACTAATATTTTAATATTATTATCAGGTTTGCACACTAAGCCTTCTCTGAGGGGAAATGGGGTTCATTTTTATCACTAGGCCTGTGGCAGAAAACCTCCAAACATCCATCCCAATTTGACAAATTGTGTCACCTTATGTGGATACATGTGGCTCACTTAGGTAGCTAATGTGGACCAGCCCCTGGATAAATGTCTGCACTCTGACTCTATCTGTATTATCCTAAAAAAACCCCTTTCTTGCTGCATTGCTTCCTCCTGTTATTGCCCCATCTCCCTCCTACCATTCCTCTACAAACTCCTTGAGCAAGTTGTCTTCAACCATTGTCTCCACTTCCTCTCTTCAAATTTTCTCCACGACCCCCTCCAGTCTGGCTTCCACCCTCTTCACTTCACCAAATTATTATTATTATTATTATTGAATCAAAAAAAACGAAAACGAGAGGCCGAAAGAGATAGTCCTGGAATGATAGTTAGAAGTTCTGGGACCAGGCTCCAGTTGGCAAAACAGATCACACCTCTAGGGCTTAGTAAACTCATTTGTAAAATGGGAGAAATAAGCCTAACCTTTCCTCAGGGGTATTGTGAGGATAATAATAATAATGATGGCATTTGTTAAGCGCTTACTATGGCCAAGACACTGTTCTAAGTGCTGGGGTAGATGCGAGGTAGTCAGGGTGTCCCACGTGGGGCTCACAGACTTCATCCCCATTTTACAGATGAGGGAACTGAGGCCCAGAGAAGGGACTCGTCAACAGTCACACAGCTGACAAGTGGCAGGAGCGGGATTCGAACCCACGACCTCTGACTCCCGAGCCTGGGCTCTTTCCACTAAGCCACGCTGCTTCTCCTGATAATGAGGAATGATATTCAGGTATAGTTCCTTTGAAAATAAACTGAAGGGACCAAATTGGGAATTGTGGAGGAAAAAGAGGGATTTTCGTATGCCCTACCTCATTAGGTGGCATGAAAAACTTCATTTATGAAAAACTTCATTCCTTATAAAGGAAATCATTAGTGAGAAATTTAGAGCACTTTCTAATCTTTGGGGCAATTCTGCAGAATAAATTCAAGATATTGTTGCTGTGGCCAAGTGTTCCCTCTGCCCTCTGATACTTTTTACAAAGGCCCAGGATATTAGGGAAATAGCAGGTGAGCTTTTGGAGAGAAAGCCAGGGATTAAATTCTTTATAAAAGATGTTGCCTAGGTTAACATGTAACATAACATGGCCAAGTAGATGAAGCTCGGCCTGGGAGTCAGAAGGACTTGAGTTCTAATCCCAGTCTGCCACTTGTCCGCTGTGTGACCTTGGGCAAGTCCCTTCACTTCTCTGTGCCTCAAGTACCTCATCTGTAAAATGGGGATTAAGGCCGTGAGCCCCGTGTGGGACGCGGACTGTGTCCAACTTGATTAGCTTGTATTTTCCCCAGTGCTTTGTACAGTGCCTGGAACATAGTATGTGCTTAATAAATATCATTAAACCCATTAAAAAAAACAGTATTTTTTTGAGCAATCGAAGAGTAGGAAAGATTTCACAGAGTGCCTACTGCCAGAACGTGAAGAGAGTGTATGATTATCTTTGTCCAGAAACGCTCTGGGCATATTACTCCCCTCCTCAAAAATCTCCAGTGGCTACCAATCAATCTACGCATCAGGCAGAAACTCCTCACCCTGGGCTTCAAGGCTCTCCATCACCTCGCCCCCTCCTACCTCACCTCCCTTCTCTCCTTCTCCAGCCCAGCCCGCACCCTCCGCTCCTCTGCCGCTAATCTCCTCACCGTGCCTCGTTCTCACCTATCCCGCCGTTGACCCCCGGCCTGGAATGCTCTACCTCCCCACATCTGCCAAGCTAGCTCTCTTCCTCCCTTCAAGGCCCTACTGAGAGCTCACCTCCTCCAGGAGGCCTTCCCAGACTGAGCCCCTTCCTTCCTCTCCCCCTCGCCCCCCTCTCCATCCCCCCATCTTACCTCCTTCCCTTCCCCACAGCACCTGTATATATGTATATATGTTTGTACATATTTATTACTCTATTTATTTATTTTACTTGTACATAGCTATTCTATTTATTTTATTTTGTTAGTATGTTTGGTTTTGTTCTCTGTCTCCCCCTTTTAGACTGTGAGCCCACTGTTGGGTAGGGACTGTCTCTATATGTTGTCAATTTGTACTTCCCAAGCGCTTAGTACAGTGCTCTGCACATAGTAAGCGCTCAATAAATATGATTGATGATGATGATGATGTATGATTCCATGACAACCTGGTGCTAATCACTTCTGGGGAAGTGATTTGTGCTTGGCTTTCTGCTTTTGCCAGGTAAGTCCTCCCCATCCTTCGCCCTCTTGCCACACCATCTTCAACCTTAATGCATGGCTTTCCAGCTTCCCTCACCATACCCCAAAGTTGTCTTCTCCTACCCCCATTCCTGCAGTCCCTCCCTAATCCCCCCTCCTCTTCCCTTTTAAGGCCAACTCCTACACTTCCCTTTCAACTTCTCTGGCATATTCCTCTAGACTGTAAGCTCACTGTGGGCTGGGAATGTATCTGTTTATTGTTATATTGTACTTAGTACAATAGCCATCCCTTCCTCACTCCAGGCAAAGCCAGAGGGACAAAGCTGGACCAGGACAAAATGGGAGGTGAGTGTAGGGAGTCTAAGGAGTCGAGATCGTCTAGAGTGAAGAACTGCTGAGAAATGCATGCACGCCCTAGCTCTGCCCTCCAGAAGTTGTAACCTTCCTGCTTCTCTGTTATTTTGGGGTCCCCATGCCCCCTGTAGAGTTTAGTAGAACAATAATAATAATAATGACGGTATTGTTCTAAGTGCTGGGGAGGATACAAGGCGATCAGGTTATCCCACGTGGGGCTCACAGTCCTAATCCTCATTTTCCAGATGAGGTAACTGAGGCACAGAGAAGTGAAGTGACTTGCCCAGTCACACAGCTGACAAGTGGCAGAGTCGGGATTAGAGCCCATGACCCCTGACTCCCAAACCCATTTTCTTTCCACTAAAACACACTGCTTCTCTAGGACAGTAGAATGACACCTGGAATTGTAAACATCAGATGGTATTTGTGGAGAGTCAGTTCCCCTACTGTAATTCTGAAAGCACTATAAGGGTTTAGCCATCTTTTTGGAGGGCATAAGTCTTTTCCTGTGGGTTAAAAAGCCCCTGTTGGCTTTCTGGTTATATTAAACACCGTTTTCCTCCTGCTCGTTGGAGAGATCTATCTTGAGCAGACTCCCAAAATTATATCTTTGTAAATATGTTACAAAGGGGCATAATTGCCCCTAGGAGTACTGTGGAAATAATTAACTGAAAAGATTCACTGTTGTGAAGACTTGACAGAAGAGGAGGAAAAATCTGTGACTGGTCCGGGGCTACGGGAGGTAGTAGGAGTATTATATAATTAGTCTTTTCCTTAATGTCCTCACCTAAAATCTAGCTAGGCATCCATATTCTAGAAATGTTCAGAAATTCTAATTCATCTCAAGTTGTAAATACTACCTTGCCTTTGGATATTTATGATTCCCTGTGTTTTCAAGGTTTCAACAGCTGGGTTTGATTGCCCGCAGGTGTTCACAGTTGGCCAGACAATGGTTTTACAGCCCCAGGAGGAGCCTCAGGGGGTTGTCCATCTTTCACATGCTTGATTTGAGGTATCTTAGTGTCAATAAATTATGGATGTCAGTCAATCGTATTTATCGAGCACTTACTGTGTGCAGAGCACTGTGCTAAGCACTTGGGAGAGTACAATAAAGCAATAAACATACATGGGGCAGGGTATGGACCTATGGGGCTGAGGGAGGAGTGAATAAAGCGTGCAAGTCCAAGTGCAGGGGTGACGCCGAAGGGAGTGGGAAGAGAAATGAGGGCTTAGTCAGGGAAGACCTCTTGGAGGAAATGAAATATTAATAAGGCTTTGAAGGTGGGGAGAGTGATCATCTGCCAGATATGAAGAGATATGAATATAAATACTATGAATAATAAGAATAATAATAATAATGGCATTTATTAAGTGCTTACTATGTGCAAAGCACTGTTCTAAGCGCTGGGGAGGTTACAAGGTGATCAGGTTGTCCCACCGGGGGCTCACAGGCTTCATCCCCATTTTACAGATGAGGGAACTGAGGCCCAGAGAAGTGAAGTGACTTGCCCAAAGTCACCCAGCTGACAGTTGGCGGAGCCGGGATTTGAACCCATGACCTCTGATTCCACTGAGCCATGCTGCTTATTATTAATTATTAATTAATCAAGCAATAATTAATGCTTAATTATTAATATTAATTAGTAATATTAATACTAATATTAATCTGAATATGAATGCAGATATGAATACTATTCTATTTATTTTATTTTGTTAATGATGTGCTTCTAGCTTTACTTCTATTTATTCTGATGACTTGACACCTGTTCACATGTTTTGTTGTCTGTCTCCCCCTTCTAGACTGTGAGCCCGCTTTTGGGTAGGGACCGTCTCTATATGTCACCAACTTGTACTTCCCAAGCGCTTAGTACAGTGCTCTGCACACAGTAAGTGCTCAATAAATATGATTGAATGAATGAAAGAGGGGAGGCGTTCCGGGCCAGAGGCAGGACTTGGGCGAGGGGTTGGCGAGGAGATAGATGAGCTCGAGGTACAGTGAGTAGGTTGATGTTAGAGGAGCAAAACATGTGGGCTGGGTGGATGGGCAAACACTGGAGGTGCTTGAGGAGTGGGGGAACATGGACCGAATGCTTTTTTTAGAAAAATAATTAGGACAGTAGAGTGAAGCATGAACTAGTATGGGGAGAGACAGGAGGCACGGAGGTGGGCAAGGAGGCTGATGCAAGGCAGGATAGGATAAGTACTTAAGTACTTAGTTTAACACGATAGCAGTTTGGCTGAAGAGGAATATGTATATATTTATTATTCTATTTATTTATTTATTTTACTTGTACAGACCTATTCTGTTTATTTTATTTTGTTAGTATGTTTGGTTTTGTTCTCTGTCCCCCCCTTCTAGACTGTGAGCCCACTGTTGGGTAGGGACTGTCTCTATATGTTGCCAACTTGTACTTCCCAAGCGCTTAGTACAGTGCTCTGCACACAGTAAGCGCTCAATAAATACGATTGATTGATTGACTGATTTAAGCAATGTTGTGAAGGTTGAACCAAGAAGATTCGTTGACATTGGATATATGCGTAGAATGACATGCATGATTCAGGGATAATGCTCAGGTCGAGAGAAGACCCATGGTCTAGTGGAAAGAACACGGGCCTCGGAGTCAGAGGACCTGGGTTCTAATCCCAGCTCTGCCAATTGTTTGCTGTGTCACCACAGGCAAGTTACTTAACTTCTCTGTGCCTTAGGTTCTGCAACTCTAAAATGAACATTCAATACCTGTTCTCCCTCCTACTTAGACTGTGAGCCCCATGTGGGACAAGGGCTGTGCCCAATCTAATTAAATTGTTTGACGCCAGTGGTGTTTAACAAATACCATTAAAAACAAGTCAGGGGTGGACAGGGTTTGGGCAGAAATATGACACATTTCGGACCGGTTAAATTTGAAGCGTTGGCGGAACATCCAAGTAGAGATGTTCTGAAGGCAGCAGGAATTGCAAGACTGCAGAGACGGAGAGAGGTCAGGGCTGGAGATATAGATTGGGGAATCATCCGCATGGTAGTTGAAGCCATGAGAATGAGTGTCCAAGGGAGTGGGTGTAGATACAGAATATAAGGGGGACCCAGAACTGAGTCTTGAGGATGGAAAGCAGAGAGTAGCCCTCAAAAAAGACAAATGAGCGGCCAGAAAAATAGGAGGAGAACCAGGAGATTCAGTGAAGCTGAGGTTGGATAACGTTTCCAAGAGAAGGGGGTGGTACGTAGTGTTGAAGGCAGCTGAGCAGTGGAGGAGAATTAGGATGGAGTAGAGGTGGTTGGGTTTGGTAAGGGGGTCATTGGTGACCTTTGAGAGGGTAGTTTCTGTAGAGTGAAGGGGACAGAAGCCAAAATGGAGGGCGTCAAGGAGATAATCGGAGGAGAAGAAGTGGAGGCAGGGGTTGTAGACTAGTTGTTCAAAGAGTTTGGAGAGTAGGAGGGAGATGGGGTGAGAATTGGAGGGAACCAGGGTAGGGTTTTTTAGGATAGGGGAGAATGTTTGTGTGTGTTTGAAAGAAGTGGGGAAGAAGCCATTAGAGACTGAATCAATCAATCAATCAATCAATCAATCGTACCTATTGAGCGCTTACTGTGTGCAGAGCACTGTACTAAGCGCTTGGGAAGTACAAGGTGGCAACATATAGAGACAGTCCCTACCCAACAGTGGGCTCACAGTCTAAAAGGGGGAGACAGAGAACAAAACCAAACATACTAACAAAATAAAATAAATAGAATAGATATGTACAAGTCAGGAAGGGAAGAAGGGAGGGGCAAGTTCTTTGATAAGGTGCCAAGGGATGGAGTTGGAGGCGCGGGTGGAGGGGGTCTTTGGGTCTTTGGGTCTACCCTATTCTTAAAAGTTCTGGAAGATCTGGTCTGTTCTTCCAGAAAGCCTGGGCTCCTCTCCAGGAATGATGGACGAGGACAGGCAGGCTCTGTGATTGCCCAAGAGAATACAGCAATCTCTGAGCTGCTCTGTAATTTGGAAGGCAAAGCCGGACGCGGTGGTGTTTAGGGCTTCAACCCAAGGGGATGTTTAGAGAAGCAGCATGGCCTTGTGGCAAGAGCACAGGCTTGGGAGCCAGAGGTCATGGGTTCTAATCCCGGCTCCTCCACTCGTCTGTGTGTGGCCTTGGGTGAGCCACTTAACTTCTCTGTGCCTCAGTCGCCTCATCTGTAAAATGGGGATTGAGACTGTGAGCCCCACATGGGACAACCTGGACAACCGTATTACCTTGTATCTACCCCACTGCTTAGAACAGTGCTTGGCACTAAATAAGTGCTTACCAAATACCATCATCATCATTATTAGTATTCAAATCTTGTTGTGGAATGAGGCTTGTGGATAACTATTCCAGCATCATCTGATCATTTCAATCGTGATTCCCCTTTGGGGCAGAGACCATGTTCACATGGCTTAGATGCATTTTCCCTGTTAGGTAGATTACGTAGCTAAGTGCTCAGGTTGTACGGGTAATTTATTTTAATGTCTGTCTTCCCCTACTAGATTGTAAACTCCTTGTGGGCAGGAAATATGTCTAACCAACTCGTACTGTATTCTCCCAATCCCTTAGTACAGTGCTCTGCCCACAGTAAGGACTCAGTAAATACCACTCATTGATTAATTCATCATCATCAATCGTACTTATTGAGCGCTTACTGTGTGCAGAGCACTGTACTAAGCGCTTGGGAAGTACAAGTTGGCAACATATAGAGACAGTCCCTACCCAACAGTGGGTTCAATTGACATGGTATGGCTTAATAGTCAATGCTTTGGAAGGGTGAATGGGAGTTCAAAGCTGATACAGAGGTGCTAATGAAGAAGGACAAGATAGGGCTCTTTCCTCCCTCAAAGGATAATAATAATAATAATGATGATGATGGTATTTGCTATGAGCCAAGCACTGTTCTAAGCGCTGGGGTAGATACAAGGTAATCAGGTTGTCCCACGTGGGGCTCTCAGTCTTTAATCCCCATTTTCCAGATGAGGTAACTGAGGCACAGAGAAGTGAAGTGACGTGCCCAAAGTCACACAACTGACAAGTGGTGGAGTCGGGATTAGAACCCACGACCTCGGACACCCAAGCCCAGGCTCTTTCCACTGAGCCACGATGATCTGACCTGGTCCCTAATTCACCTGCTTTTTTACGCACAGACAGAGTAAGGACAACTTGGCCTCACTGAACACTGGTTAAGTAACCTGAACCCGTCCGTTTCGGATGCCTTTCTCTAGAAAGGGACCACTAAGACATAGTGAGTTCTATTTATAGGCATCGTTTATTCAATTTGAGGTGGGCACTAAGAATAAATAATGAACTCAACCAGATGACAGCCCCAAAGCACAGAGCCCAGGGTTAGCCCACAAAATCTAAACAGTCCTTCCCCACTTTTTGTTTCTGGAAGGGATTTCCTGGGCCATTTTAGTGTATTGTGGAATATTCTGTTGCGGTTAAAGAAAAATCTGGTGAGCATTTTCAACCATTTTCACCAGGAGCCCATAGGCCTGGGATTGTGAGAGCTCTGCTGGGGAACCCTCCTTAGCATTCCTAGTTTTCTTGAGATAAAGCCATGAGAAATCCTCCTTTCTGCTACCTCTTTCCTGGTAGCAAAGTGAATGAAGTCAGATTATTCCACGAGGCACAGTTCTCCTCCAGATTATTTTCAGTGTGTATTGGTGAGAAATTCGAGCCTCAGCCTCTCTTAGAAGACTGACAGGGCGGCACCAGATTAGCAGCATTTGAAAGGATATGGTTCCTTAGGGAAGGTTTTTTTTTTTGATTGTTGGGAACAACCTGCCAGGATCTTAAACTCCATTTGTTTCTGACTCTGTCATTTGGAGCTGCTGTGCTCTGTTGGGTGCAGAGTGCAGGGGAAAATGATTATCCAGGCTACAGAAACTAGAACTAAGTTTGGTCTGCATAACTGAGCTACCTTAGATAAGCATATGGCCAAGAAACTTGCCCTCAGTAGGGATAACCAACTATTCAGCAAGTCAGGTTTCCTCATACTGCTTGGGAGCAGGAACTTATTGTCTCAAGCTTTTCGCTCCTAAAAACTGGGAGGGAAAACAAGAGCACAGGATTGGGCATCTGAAGACCCAGACGCTTATCCTGGCTCCATCACTTTCCGTCAATCAATCAATCAATCGTATTTATTGAGCGCTTACTGTGTGCAGAGCACCGTACTAAGCGCTTGGGAAGTACAAACTGGCAACATATAGAGACAGTCCCTACCCAAGAGTGGGCTCACAGTCTAAAAGGGGGAGACAGAGAACAAACCCAAACATACTACCAAAATAAAATAAATAGAATAGATGGGTACAAGTAAAATAAATAAATAAATAAATAGAGTAATAAATATGTACAAACATATGCATATATACAGGTGCGGCTGTGTGACCTAGGGCAAGTCACTTGACTTCTCTCTGCCTCAGTTTCCTCATCTGTAAAACGAAGATTAAATATACATTCTCCCTCCCTTTTGGTCCGTGAGCCCTAAGTGGGAGAGGGACAGTGCGGGATCTGATTATATACCTCGGAGCTTAACACAGTACTTGGCACATTGTCAGTGCTTAACAAGTGCCACAGTTGTTATTTTTATTACTAGCACAAGATGATCTGTGGGGAGAGCTCCATGCAGGAGGAGAAGTGTTTTTAGAAATGTGGTTTGACTGGCACGGGTTCCTTTGCTCTCAGGGTCAGAGTGACTTTATTCAAAAGACAGCTAGGTAATTAGGCTATGTGAGGAATCAATCAATCATATTGAGTGCTTACTAGATGCAGAGCACTGTACTAAGCACTTGGGAGAGTAAGAAAGAGTTGTTAAGCTTATTATTATTATTACTAATAATAGCAGTTATTATTATTATGGTATTTGCTAAGCACTTACTAGGTGCCCGGTACTCTAGGTTCTAATCCTGGCTCCCCTACTTGTCAGCTGTGTGACTTTGGGCAAGTCATTTAGCTTCTCTGGGCCTCAGTTACCTCATCTGTAAAATGGGGATTAAGACTGTGAGCCCCACATGGGACAACCTGATTACCTTGTATCTACTCCAGCACTTAAAACAGTCACATAGTAAGCGCTTAACAAATACCATCATTATAATTACTAAGCTCTAGGGTGGATACAAGTAAATTGGGTTGGACATGGTCAGTGTCCCACGTGGGGCTCACAGTTTCAATCCCCAATTTGCAGATGAGATAACTGAGGCGCAGAGAAGTCTAGTGACTTGTCCAAGGTCACACAGCAGACAAGTGGGGGAGCCAGGATTAGAATCCAGTCCTTCTGACTGTCAGATCCCTGCTCTATTCACTATACCATGTGAACGTCGACATTCCCTGTCCACGGGGAGCTGACAGATGAGGAACACCTCATCTTTTTCATTTGTAGGGGAAGGACATCTTGGGTTGGCCTGCATCTTAGGATGCGGGGATGAGTTTGGCTAGGCAAAGCTAGCCAGGTAAGTGGAAGTCCTATCAATATCGCATGTCATGGGCACAGAATTCTCAGGCTGGAAGAAACTCAGGAAGTCTGGCTTATTTTTCTGCCTGTCGGCAGGCCTGCCCATCAACCAGATGCCTTTCTGGCACTGTCAGTAGCCAGATATCTCTCTTGGACCACAGAAATCTCTAATATCCCATAGATGCTCTATAACGCTGACCATTGCAGAGAAAATATAGCCAACCACTGGGATAGCCCCCATTCAAGGCTCCCACACTCCCCTTCCTACTTATAAACCATCAGTGTATTTATTGAGCACTTACTATGTGCACAGCGCTGCTCTAAGTGCTTGGGAGAGTACAGTACAACAGAATTAGCAGTCACGTTCCTTCCCCATAACGAGCTTTCAGTCTAAAGACGAATTTACAGTGTATAACTGAGCCCAGATCCATTTCACAATGGCACTAGGCAAATTGACATTAGCATGAACTTGGGGAGGACTTCGTGCTAACGGGCCTGGGTTTTAATCCCGGCTCCACCCCTTGTCTGCTGTGGGATCTTGGGTAAGTCACTTCATTCCCTGTGCCTCAGTTACCTCATCTGTAAAATGGGGAATAAGACTGTGAGCCCCATATGGGACAGGGACTGTGTCCAACCTGATTAGCTTGTATCTACCAAGCACTTAGTACAGTGCCTGGCACAAAGCGCTTAACAAATACCATCGTCATTATTATTGTTATTATTATTAGTCTTCCTCCTATTTAGACTGTCGCTTCACTTCCCTGGGCCTCAGTTACCTCGTCTGTAAAATGGGGATCAAGAGTGGGAGCCTCATGTGGGACAGGGACTGTGTCCAACCCAATTACGTTGTAAGTACTCCAGTGTTTGTACAGTGCCTGTCACATAGTAAGCACTTAACAAATACTCTTATTATTATTATTGTTATTATTATTATTATTATTATGGCTTAGCCTCTCTATTACAATAGACCAAATGGCCTAGATTCTCTCATCTCCAGGGTCCCTATTCTTCTACATTCACTTAACAAGAATCCTGATTGGAACCCCAGGCCCTTTCGTAGTTCATTCCCAGTCTCTGCCTTTGGACTAGATCCCGTGAAACCCCAGAATCCCTGCTGCAGACTGGGGACTCTCCCCCACACTCCTTCCTTCCTAAAACCCAATATTCCTGGGCCCATGTAGGATCAGAAATACAGCATGTCTGGTCCATTCAGATTCTCAATGATTCCAGTGCTTCAGACTCCGTAAAGAAGCATGGGGTACAAGGTTTACCAAGTCAATGAGGCTACTCCAAATGTCAGATATAATTACCTAGAAAATAGCGACACAGAGGCCAATAGAAAATACATTTGAAAAGAATCAATCAGTGGTATTAATTTGTTCATTTATTCAATCGTATTTATTGAGTGCTTACTGTGTGCCAAGCACTGTACTAAGCGCTTGGGAGGGTACAGTTTAAAAGCAGACACATTCCCTGCCCACAAGGAGCTCACAATCTAGAGGGGGAGATAGACATTAATATAAATAAATAAATGAATAAATAAATAGATAAATACAGATATATACATATGTGCTGCAGGAATGGGAGGGCAGATGAGTGAAGGGAGCAAATCAGGGCGACCAGAGGGAGTGGGAGAAGAGGAGAGGAGGGCTTAGGGAAGGCTTGAATGCGTACTTGGTGAGGGGCACTGTACTATGCACTTGGGAAAATACAACAGAGTTGATAGATCAATCAATAAATGGTATTTGTTGAGCTCTTACTATGCACAGAGCACTGTACTAAACGCTTGAGAGAGTACGACATAATAGACACATTCCCTGCCCGCAACAAGCTTACAGTTCAGAGGAAGAAAAAACAAAAGGAGGTAGATGAGAAAGGAAGCCTCGAATGTATTGTTTCTGTCCCTTTTTGTTGCCTGGTCAGTGATGGAAAAAGAAATTACTGGCCAGATGCCTAGATGACAAGGAGGGTTTTTACTACCAGGCGTTTAGAGGGAGAGTGAATTGGAAAGATGTTTTCTAGTCAGGGAATTGGGTAACCCTGAGTCGCCCTGGACCCCTAAACACCCTGGAATCCCATAGCTCAAAGTGATAGTCATGCATTAGAGAAGAGCACAGACCATCCTAAAGAATCATCATCATCAATCGTATTTATTGAGCGCTTACTATGTAAAGAATGGCTTCCATCATCTTGTCAGGGACTGAATTGAGGCAGCACAGATGACTTCATCTTGCAAAGCCCCATATCCCTCATCCTTATACCCTTCTGCATCTCCGAGGAATTGTTTTTCCTCCTAAAATGAGCCCAGACAAAACGAGAGCTCCAGGTGGGAAAGACAGGGCAGGAGTTTGGCTTCTCAATCCATTTCTCAACATTTTGCGGAAGATGGGGACTGAGGAGGGAGGGGGAAGGTTGAGCCAGTGGTCTCACCTACCCTTCCTCAGAGCGTGAGGTGGCAAGTTGCTGGCAGTTCCTAATGACCCGTGGCGCCTGAGAAGGATGAGTCTTTTCCGGGACCGAAATAAAATGCTTGAACTCTCTTCTCGTGATCTCAGCGTTTCTATGACGTCTGTTGCCATAGTACCCCGATGCTCAGAAAAGATAACGTCTGAAACACAAAAGAAGCAGAAGGGAGGAAGGGGGCTCCGCAGTGGGCTCTCAGGCCGCAGTTAAAGAAAGAAAGGGAGGGGGAGTGTCCAACCCTGACATTTTGGGGTGAAGATAACGGAACAAAAATAAACTCCGAATGACTGACGTGGCTGCCATTTCATCGCTCTTATCTCGGCCTCTGCTGCAGGGATTGAAAGTTTCCTTTGAAACCACACTCCTCCTGCCACCTTAGAGTAGGGGCCTGGACTGTGTCCCTGTCTGATTATCCTGTTCCTCACTTTGGGATCTACCATCCCTGGCCGCAGTCGGCTGAGACACCTGAGGAATAAAGTCCTGATTGTCCCTGCAGAGCTGAGGGAGATGAACAGGTCCTGAAAAGAAAACTCCTGAAGACGCTAAAACTCTGACAAATGGCAATAATCATGGATATTTGTGTTCCCCTTCTTCCATCCCTCTCTCCCACATTCTCCCACCTCATAGCAACAGGATTTTTTTTTCTATTGGTATTTGTTAAGCGTTTACCATGTGTCAAGCACTGTTCTGAGCAGTGGGTAAATACAAGTTAATCAGATGGGCGACTCCCTATCTCACAAGGGGCTCATAGGAGGAAGAACAGGAATTGAATCCCCATTTGGCAGTTGAGGAAACTGAGGCCCAGAGAAGTTAAACGACTTGCCCAAGGTCACACAGCAGGCAAGTGGTAGAATCGGGATTAGAACTCAGGCCTTCTGACTCCCAAGCCCTTGCCACACTTCTTCTCTAGTGATTCTTAAATTCTGCTAAATATAGTCATAATGCTTGTCCTCCACTGGTCATCACTTGATTTGCGTTTGTTTCTTTTCTATTTGAAGTCTTTGTGTTTCCTTTTGGAACCATAAGGATTTGTTTATTTCCAAATGTCTGGGCTCTGATCTGGGAGGATTTCCTGACAAGGAAAACTTTTCAAATCCTGGAATGGGTGTCCGAGAGAGGCGAAAATTTCACCTGGCTGGAAGGGGTTTTATGACCCTACTCAGAGGCAGAGGAGAGATTAGAAGACCCCAGATTTAGGATTCTAGGATGTTATTCATTCATTCAATCGTATTTATTGAGCTCTTACTGTGTGCAGAGCACTGTACTAAGCGCTTGGGAAGTACAAATCGAGGGCTGTGGTCCAGAAAAGACCGTTATTTAAACAGGCTTCTTTCCAAGTGCTTAGTACAGTGCTCTGCACACAATAAGCACTCAATAAATATGATTGAATGAATGAATTCATTAATTAATAGTGGAGATGCTGTGAAAACATGTTGCAACCTCCTTTCCATTGGAAATGCCTCATCCTCCATTATCTTTGAAAGGGATTACATGTTTTGACTGTACAACACATTCTCTAGACTGTAAGCTTGTTGTGAGCAGGGAATGTGGCTACCAACTCTGTTGTATTTAAGCAGCATGGCGTAGTGGATAAAGCACGGGCCTCGGAGTCAGAAGGTAGTGGTTTCTAATCCCACTTGTCTGCTGTGTCATCTTGAGCAAGTGACTTCACTTCTCTAGAGGCAGCGTGGCTCAGTGGAAAGAGCGTGGGCTTTGGAGTCCGAGGTTGTGGGTTCAAATCCCACCTCCGCCAACTGTCAGCTGTGTGACTTTGGGCAAGTCACTTCACTTCTCTGGGCCTCTGGAAAATGGGGATTAAAACTGTGAGGCCCCCCCGTGGGACAACCTGATCACCTTGTAACCTCCCCAGCGCTTAGAACAGTGCTTTGCACATAGTAAGCGCTTGACAAACACCATCACTATTATTATTATGTTATTATTCTCTGGGTCTCAGATTTCCCATCTGTGCATTGGGGATTAAGACTGTGAGCCCTATGTGGGACAGGGACTGTGTCCAACCCGATTTGCTTGTCTCCACCCCAGCGCTTAGTACAGTGCCTGGCACACAGTAACTGCTTAACAAATACCAGAATTATTATTATGATTATTACTCTCCCAGATGCTCAGTATAGTGCTCTGCACATAGTAAGTGCTCAATAAATGCCACTGATTGAATCATCCATTTTTCAGGGAAGCAACTAGACAGAACCTGATGTTTCAAATCTCCATTCCCACTCTGATTTTGGAGATGTGTTAGCTCTGAGAGGGCAGAATCCCAAGATCACTGGAAGATAGGAAAAGGGACAATGGGAAAACAAGCCGGCACATAAAAATAATAATGATGATGATGGTATTTGTTAAGCACTTACTATATGCCAGGCACTGTACTGAGCACTAGGGTAGTCAGCAAATCAAGTTGGACAGAGTCCCTGTCCCATGTGGGGCTCACAGTCTCAATCCCCACTTTACAGTTGAGGAAACTGAAACACAGAGAAGTGAAGTGATTTGCCGAAGGTCACACAGTAGACAAGTGGCAGCCGGGATTAGAACCCATGATTTTCTGTCTCCCAGTCCTGTGCTCTATCCACTAAACCATGCTGCTCTAATTTGGCTCTACATATTCTGCCTGGGTAGCTCAGACCAAAGAGTAGGAAAGCAAGGTCAGTAAAATTCTGTCGAAAATTGAACAAATCTGTTCTAGAGCCAAGATGGATTGGATAAAGGTTAGGTTCTGGGGGAACTCGTGGTTTTATTGATCAAAGAAAAGAGAAAGGTACAGAGAAACCAGATACCTAAGAATCATGATGTCCAGTAAGAGAGTAACCTGAAAAGAAAACATAAGGGCAGAGGAGAGAAGAGCATTTGAGGCATTTTTCCTTGAGTGAGTTTAGTTTGATTTTGGAACAAGTGGTGGTCTATACTGGGTTTCTACTGAGTTTAGTATGGTTTGAGAACTCAATTTCTATGTGAAACTGGAGGATCTTTTCATTTGGTATGTCGGAATCCACTTTCAACAACTACGATCCAGGCCCAGCTGAATGAATAGTTGAGGAAGTATCCATGTGCCTGCCCAGGCCTTAACAATCTGTGAAATGCCAAGAGATATCAGCTTTCTCCCCAGAGGGACTCATAAAACAATGTGAAGGTTTGACTCTCTGTCATCAAAGCCACCAATTAACAGATACGTATGTTTATAATCATCATGGAAACTAACTCTCACATCTTGGTTTTAAGTCCATTTTCAGGGTTCCCCCAGGTAGCTTTAGCCAGAGACAGATTATGGCAGAATGCTGGATGTCAAGTGCCTAAATTCTCAGGCTGGAGGAGACCAATGCACCTGGGAGTTAAGACACAAAGGGAAAGAAGAATTACACTCAGAGGCCTTAAATAGCGGTCTGGGAAAACTAACTGAATTGCAGTCTTCTCCTTAGCAGGAAAGAGGGCCTGGTCACATGAGGAAGGAAGATGGCCTCTGAAATCATGCCACGGATTTCCCTCTTTCTCTATAAGAGGTTGAAAACTGTTTAAGACAGAGTGAGGGATGTATTTTTTTATAATTACGTGTACATCTCCAGAGGGAGATTCTGGAAATAATTTCTAAAATAGTGGAAAGAATTCCATCTTTAGATCTCAATCCTGGGCCGGAGAAAGTCTAATTATGAAACAAAAGTAACATACAGGTGTCATGGGGAAGGATCAGGGCTGAGGAACAAGGAAAACCCAGAGTCAAGTGGACGAAATGAAATCATCCCGGCGCATCGTTTTACTTTCGGAGGTCAAAAGCTTGGGGTGAGGGAACAGGGTAAGAGGAGAGGGATTAATAGGTGGGTGAAAGAGGCACAGGGTTAGCCCTAATCCAAAAAAGCAGTGTTGCTCGAAGATTAAAGATTCTACCTGTTGCTGGGAGAGTGAGATGTGACATAGCGATTTCTCTAACTTTCCTCCAGCATTGCCAAAGATCTTATGCGTCTTGCTTGCTGCCATTCTTGCTCTCTTTATCTCTTCTGAGCAGACCTGATTTGTGGAATGGAGAACAGCCCTCTAGTTGTTTGTTATTTCTGTGGACATAGGAGTGTTTGAACCCTACTGAAGGTGCAGATCTAGCTGATATCTTAAAATATTCATCAGCAGGGCCGGATAAACCCTGGGAGCCTTACCACCCTTCCCAAAATTAGAGGAGGACAAGAAATTTGGAAAGACTAAACTCTGTCCGAGGATCTGGTTTCTTGGGGCACCACCCGTTGGTTTGAAGTCCTATCTGTACCACCCAATAAAACAACTTCCAGAAGAGAATGGCTCCTCAAACCCGCTCTCTTAATCCCCGCTTTCCCATTACATGGCCAGTGACTGGGCTGAGATGACCATTCTGAAATAAAACTCTGATTGGGCAGTGAATATGATCAGAGTCCCTGATCCTGGGAATATAATGACCGTATTAATGAACCTTAACCTCAACACCATTAACACGATGTCTGACTGCAATTTTCAGAGTATCTGAAGTTTAAAAAGACAATGGAGAAGAGAGGTAGAGGCCCATCCCAGGGGTAGGAAATGAAAGAGGAACTGTATTGCAATTTGTAATTAGCAGTGAGGGCAGTGAGAGCCGGCTGTGATCAATAGATGATTTGATCATATAACTAGATCAAATTGTGAACACAGCCCAACAGCTCACCAGGCCCATCATAAAATATCATCCTGAGTGGCAATAAGATCGCATGTGCAGATCTATTCTATGTCAAATAAGAGCCTTCTTGGACCACCAAGGAATCCAAGGAATCAATACTGGAAGGAATCCAAGTCATGTGGGAATAGGAACAGTGGCCCCAGTTTTTTGACCTGGTAGTATTACTTGGTGTTGTTCACACTAGCTAGTTCATGGGTCACTTTGGCTTGTGTAGACCCCAGGGACCAAACAAGGGATTTCATGGGGCTAAAAGTGAGTTCTTGGCCTTGACTTCCCCCTCTATTTCCTCTCCACTGCCCCATTTTGCATCTATCTTTGGCTCATCTTTCCAAGGAGAGGAGTACTAAAAGGAGGGGGCATTCTTTTTCTTTTAACTACCCCTAAGTCCGAGTCAAACACGAACTTGTAATAACGAAGGTTTAAATGACAAACCGGCCTTTTAAAGACCCGGCAAATGTATTGGTTTCTGAGTGATTGGCGTCATTTAGTTTCTGAGAGCGAACTGGCATTTAAAGATTGCCTCAAGTCCCAAAGTCCCAAGAAATCCACTTCCTTCGTTCCTAACTTCAATTACTATAATTACCCCCTAATAGAGCAGCTCCCTCATAACTCCAACATGAAAGCAGAAGTTTCCATTTACCTTGGTTGGCTACCAGCACAAACACAGATCTAATCCATCTGTGTATCGGCTCCATTTCCAATCACCGGCTTTTCCCAGGATTGCTGCTACCTCTGTGCCAGCGCTTCCACATGATACCTGCTGCTCCTGGAGCAGGAAAGCGCTGAAAGCCACTGGGCAACAACCCTGCCAAGGGCCTCGAGCAGCTTAGCTTGCAGAGTTCGAACATGAGCCTGAAGACGCAGAGCAGGAGGGAGGCCAGGCTGGATGGGAAGACACTTTTTGCTGTCCATATCCCTCAGCTGTTCCGCCTCCAGCACTTGATGAGCAACAGCTGTAAATACAAAAAAAAAGATACACACACACACAGAAGGACAAGGCCACCTTATTGATTTGTTTACTCATTTTTAATGCCAACGGAGTCCCATCTGTAAATTTTCCTTCTCAGGTCCCCTTGGTGCTTGGGATTCTCCATGCAGAAATCATCAGAGAACTAGCTGAATGAACGAAAGGGCAGTCTTGGCAAGGCTCCTGAGAGATCCTACCTCAGGAGGGATTGCTGTCACATGTGATGGACATCTGTTAATGCTCAATTCCTTGGGTTAATCCAAGTTTCCCGGTGATTTATCAGTTGTGGGGAAAGGCTAGGGGGTCCCCCTAGTCCTCTATGGCCATCTGGACGGCACTTTTCTCTCCCCTCCCCTGGACACTATTATCTCTGTAGTCAGTGTTGTTCTGGGTTATAAATAGCAGTGTGGGCAAGAGAAGCTTGTGCGTTTCATGAGGTGAACTTTGGCCTGTGGGGGCCCATCAGGTTTCCTCTATCCTAGAGCCTTAATCTGGTCCGGTCACTTAAAAGTAAGTTCAGCTACCCCCAGCAATATAATCCAACAGTGATATATATTGCATTTTGCACTCTGTCCAAACCAGTGGACTAGTGTGTTTTTGTTAAAGGATAACACACTTAGACTACATCAAGGGTCACACTTAAGGTGGAGAGAAGTCCAGGATCATACCAAACAGTCCAGTTTTCAGTTGGCCTGTCCCTTCTTGTGTGGTTGCAGAAGCTTTTATGTTCGTTTTCTTCTGAGCTCTGAGCCCCTTCCTGCCGAGTTCCGTGGCTTCGACGCTGTGAGAAAATTTGCACTGACCAGGAAGGAAATTTAAAGGTTTTAGAGCAATTGGTAGGGCCAAGTTACCCCAGAGAAACCTCTAGGTTTGGGCTGATTCAGGCCTAATTGAGTGGACTTCCTCAAAATGGTGGCCTTTCGATGACATTGCTCCACACTGTGTGCTGGCGTAGCGTATGTAATGTAGCATTTATCTCGGGGTCTGGCCCCCACTAGTCAAAAACTGACTTCCAGGACTCTGAAGAGTGCTTTGCACATAGTAAGCACTTAAGAAATGCCATCATCATTATTATTATAATTATCAGCTGAGGGTGAATTGCAGGCCTGATATTATTGCTGCTCCTCACCTATGAACTGACCCATACTCTGTAGGCTTCCTGTTTGAAATAATAAGAAGAAGAAGAATAAGAATAAGAATAAGAATAAATAACTCAGACAGGGGTTGGTTTTTCCCTTCGTCTTAATCTTGGTTAATTCTGCCCACAATCATCTTTGGTCATCTTGTTCTGGAGAAGTGTCCACTGGTTGGTTACCATGGACGGCTTGATGGAAGAAATGGTTTTAAGAAGGGATTTAAAAAGACCGAAAGGGCAGAAAGAGGGTAACCGTTTTCAAGTTAAGGACCAATGAGGAGCATTGAGTGAGATAAGGAGCAGCCTGTTTGAACAGGACCAAGGGAAACTAAGAGAAGCAAGAAAAGGGAAAGGACAGGAGAGGAATCTGCAAGGAAGGGAAACTACTGCTTTAAATGTGCTTATGGCACGGCCTCAGTCTTGGCACACTTCTCGTATCCCTTATTGCTTTTCCTTGCCCCACAGTTGTGGTCATGGTAAACAATAGTGGGGTTATGTTTGGGAGGGGTTACTACACTAGCACAAATGATCTTTTTTTACGGTATTTGTTAAGCGCTTACTATGTGCCAAGCACTTCAGATCAGAGACGGTTCCTGTTCCACATGGGGTTCACAGTCCAAGTAGGAAAAAGAGCAGGGATTGAACCCCCATTTTGCAGTCGAGGAAACGGGCCTAGAGAAGTCAAGTGACTTGCCCAGGTTCTCACAGCAGGCAAGGGGCAGATTCATTCATTCATTCATTCAATCGTATTTATTGAGCGCTTACTGTGTGCAGAGCACTGTACTAAGCACTTGGGAAGTACAAGTTGGCAACACATAGAGACGGTCCCTACCCAACAGTGGGCTCACAGTCTAGAAGGGGGAGACAGAGAACGAAACAAAACATATTAACAAAATAAAATAACTAGAATATGTACAAGTAAAATAAATAAATAGAGTAATAAATACATGCAAAAGATCACTATGGCTTAATTATGAAGTAGGATTTGTGCTCTGCCAAGCACAAAATGAGAGTCAAAGGTCATAGTGGAGAAGCAGTGAGGCCTAGTGGAAATACCAAATGCCTGAGAGTCAGGGGACCTGATCCCAGTTCTGCCACTTGTCTGCTGTGTGACCTTGGGCAAGTCACTTTACCTCTCTGTGCCTCAGTTACCTCATCTGTAAAATGTGTTCTTGGATGTCCTCCTGTCACCTCAAATGTAGTAAGGCTAAAACTGAACTTCGTGTCTTCCCACCCAAACCCTTCCTCCTGCTCACTTTCCCATCACTGTAGATGGCACCACCATCTCTCCTCACAAGCCTGTAACTTCAGCATTATGCATGACTCCTCTGTCATTCAACCCACATATTCAAGCCATCACTAAATCCTTTCAGTTCTACCTTCACATCGCTGAAATCCGCCCCAGGGCCATGCTTTATCCACTGGGCCCCACTGCTTCTCATCCCTGCTGTGTGAGCAGCCTTCTCCCACACACTGCCAAGTTGAGCAGTAGAGAGAGGTGGGTGCCAATGGCAATAACAAATTATGTCCTCCCCATTAATCCTGTAAGGTACTCCTACTGGGAGGTGAGCCCTGAACCACCTGACAGTATGCTCCATTTTCTAACATAATATGGTGAATACCGGGCTGTTTGATGTGAAATTCATCCTTGCATCTTCCCTGGGGGCTACTGGCAAGTACCTTTGTTTGCATCAAAGATAATTGAAGATTCCCAAAACGGGGCTGAACTAAATTTCTTCTGCGGAAGTTCTAACCCCCTGCACTTTTTCTATCACCAGCCCTATGAAATTTGAAACTCCGGTTAACCGTCAAAGGTTTGAGTCTGCCCCGTACCTAAAACATGAGTTTAAGAGTATATGAATGAAGGACTCAATAGGAGCATAAGCAATGATGTGTGTTACAGGAGACACATCAGCCTTCATTGAGATGCAGACCAAGAGGGTCTGATTAGTTTTAATCCAAAGGAATGGTGCATTATTCTGAAAAATAGTGAAAACTGGAGCAAATTTAACCTTGCCAGCAAAAAAATCGCCCTTTGCCCTTCTCATGCCCAGAGAGAATCAGTGCAGAATTGGCTCACTATCCCTTTAACATAACCATTAACCACTAAGTGTTAATGCCTTGTTGTTTTAGAGTTTTAAAATAATGGAAAACTAGTGTGTTCCCCATGACAGATTTGACTGAATTTGAAAACCAGTATTTTCTTTTGCAGTTGATTTGATTAACTTATCTGTGATTAATAATACTGAAGGATTGCTTACCCCTGCAACATCTAGCGTTTGTTGTACACGTGTTATAATCTTTCCATTTAAACACAACCACATGTATGACATATTTTGTTTTCTCTTGGCCACTATGCTGGAAAACTTTGAAGACATCTGTTTTGCTTTTAGATTGAATTGGGGGCAAGGAGCAACTCTCAGCAGTATCATTCTAATTCTGGATGGGATATTTAGATGCATCTGTTCTCTACTTTCCTGTTTCAGCCCCCACTACTAGAAAAAAAAAAAAACCCAGGAAAAAAATAAAATCCTAAAGCTCGGTGTCCTGATTTAAATTCTGACTCTATAAGTTCCAGACCTCAACTGCTTTATTGTTTGAGACTGGAAAGTCCATAGAATATCTGGGGTTCTTTTTGGTATTTGTTAAGCCCTTTTAGACTGTGAGCCCACTGTTGGGTAGGGACTGTCTCTATGTGTTGCCAATTTGTACTTCCCAAGCGCTTAGTACAGTGCTCTGCACATAGTAAGCGCTCAATAAATACGATTGATTGATTGATTGATTAAGCACTTACTGTATTCCAGGCGCTGTGCTAAATGCTGGGGTCGATACAAGCTAATTAGGCCGGACACAGTTCCTGTCCCCTGTGGAGTTCACGGTTTTAATCCCCATTTTCCAGATGAGGTAAGTGAGGCACAGAGAAGTGAAGTGACTTGCCCAAGGTCATGCAGCGGGTGAGTGGCGGATTAGAACCCAGGTCCTGCTGGCTCCTAGGCCCAGGCTCTATCCACTAGGCCACACTGCTTCCCCACCGTCCAACACGTGGCTTGGAAAATGGGACCGTCCAACCAGGTTCAACATCGTTCGTTTTACGAGGCTTATTTTCCGTCAGACAAGTGGTGTCAGCTCCGTAAAATCCTACCACTTCATTGCCTTTCCTGGTTGTTGTTTTGTAGACTGAAGACTGTAAGCTCACTGTGGGCAGGGAATGTGTCTGTTGTATTCATTCATTCATTCATTCAATCGTATTTATGGAGCGCTTACTGTGTGCAGAGCACTGGACTAAGCGCTTGGGAAGTACAAGTTGGCAACATATAGAGATGGTCTCTACCCAACAGTGGGCTCACTTTCTAGAAGGGGGAGACAGACAACAAAACAAAACATGTTAACAAAATAAAACAAATAGAATAGTAAATATGTACAGGTAAAATAAATAGAGTAATACATATGTACAAACATATATACAGGTGCTGTGGGGAAGGGAAGGAGGTAAGGCGGGGTGGAAGGAGAGC
This sequence comes from Tachyglossus aculeatus, assembly GCF_015852505.1. Classification (NCBI taxonomy): domain Eukaryota; kingdom Metazoa; phylum Chordata; class Mammalia; order Monotremata; family Tachyglossidae; genus Tachyglossus; species Tachyglossus aculeatus. The sequence goes on from NC_052086.1 coordinate 73,486,314, forward strand.
ACCCTGGAGTGGCCTTGCCCCGCTCCCCTTTTACACACAAGAAATTTCAGGTCGGGCTTCGTCCCTGTCATGAGGGCCGTGGGGAACTTTCTTCCGGACACGGGATCCGTGTGCACAGGAGGGTCCAGGTGACGCAGTCCCTTCTGCAAACAGCAACCCCTGCCACCGAAAGGCCACCTCCACCCGGTGCCGTCTACGGAGAAGCAGCGTGGCCCAGTGGAAAGAGCCCGGGCTTTGGAGTCACAGGTCATGGGTTCAAATCCCGGCTCCGCCACTTGTCAGCTGTGTGACCTCGGACAAGTCACTTCACTTCTCTGGGCCTCAGTTCCCTCATGCGGAAGCACTGTTCTAAGTGCTGGGGTGGTTACAAGGCATCAGGTTGTCATCATCACCATCATCAATCGTACTTATTGAGCGCTTACTGTGTGCAGAGCACTGTACTAAGCTCTTGGGAAGAACAAGCTGGCAACATCTAGAGACAGTCCCTACCCAGCAGTGGGCTCACAGTCTAAAAGGGGGAGACAGAGAACAAAACCAAACATACCAACAAAATAAAATAAATAAATAAAATAAATAAATAAAATATAAATAAATAAAATATAAATAAAATAAACATGTACAAGTAAAATAAATAAATAAATAAGTCCCATGGGGCACTCACAGTCTTAATCCCCATTGTTATACTGTACTCTCCCAAGTTCTTAGTACAGTGCTAAGCACTCAGTAATTACGACTGGCTGACTTTTAACCGTAGATGTGACGAGGACCATACCACAGGGCAACCTGGTGGGTGAGAGAGTAGCCTTTGAGCCCTGAAGAAGAGATGCCCAGAGGCTCCCTGGTGCTATTCTAATAATAATAATGGTATTTGTTAAGCGCTTACTATATGTTAAGCGCTTTTTTAAGTGCTGGGGTGGATACAAGCTAATCAGATTGGACACAGTCCCTGTGCACAAGGAACCCGCAGCCTTAATCCTCATTTGGCAGATGAGGTAACTTGAGGCTCAGAGAAGTGATGATGATGATGATGGCATTTATTAAGCGCTTACTATGTGCAAAGCACTGTTCTAAGCGCTGGGGAGGTTACAAGGTGATCAGGTTGTCCCACGGGGGGGCTCACAGTCTTCATCCCCATTTTACAGATGAGGTCACTGAGGCACAGAGAAGTGAAGTGATGATGATGATGATGCTGATGACGGCATTTATTAAGCGCTTACTATGTGCAAAGCACTGTTCTAAGTGCTGGGGAGGTTACAAGGTGATCAGGTTGTCCCACGGGGGGGCTCACAGTCTTCATCCCCATTTTACAGATGAGGTCACTGAGGCACAGAGAAGTGAAGTGATGATGATGATGATGATGGCATTTATTAAGAGCTTACTATGTGCAAAGC